>NC_089281.1:12009817-12152317 GCF_963678975.1 Dysidea avara
AGTGCAGACGTCTGACAATCTAAAAACCAATCGCATACATGCAGTTAATCAGTGTGAATAGATGTGGCACTTTGTACACTAGCCTCATTTTTTTCACTCCTCCTTTCGTTACTGAACCTTCACTCCTCGTTTCGTTACTGAACCTCCACTCCTCTTTTCGTTACTGAACCTCCACAAAGAGCTGAGTACATCAGTATTCTCGCGACTCTTTAATATCCATTCAACTTCTTCAAGTGGTGTATGTATCTTAGTTTCAAATCAGTTGAAGTACGCTTCGCCACTCCATTGAAATGCAGTAGTGAATACACGTGATACGCGGTTTACATTAATTATTGATGGCAGTCCATATCTTGAGAGGACTGAATACTACTAAATATTTGTTATATTGTACTTGAGGTGTTACAGGGACTTTCCAAGAGATTTCCCCTAAAAAGACCACGTGATCATTGTCAGTCGAGTGGAACTTGTTCTTGGTTATGGCTCTACAATGCGGTACTCGTACTTTAATGTATTTTAGTGTTTAATAATATTATACTTCCTTCTCAAGACATGGACTGCCATCAATAATAATATAAATCGCGTATCAAGTGTTTTCACTTTTCACTTGAAGTGTTACTGTGTAGGGACTTTCCAAGGGATATCCCTTAAATAGGTCACGTGATAATTGTCAGTCAGGTGGAACTTATTCGTTTCCATTAATGCACCATGGAGCTTGTGTTGTGGTTTTCATTAATCGATCATTATGCACATACCATGGTGCAACAAAGTTTGTAACAAATTGCTGGAATGTGGTTTGTGGTTTGCCGGTATGAGCTTGTGTTGTGGCTTTCAATTTTTGTAACAGATTGCTTGAATGTACATTATGCATGTGGTCCGTGGTTTGCCAATGATTGTGTATAAGAGTTGGGGTTGTTCCACACAGCTTGCACAATATTCAGATGTCTGCATGACGACACAAGGTTAAGTGAGACCTGTAAAAGAACAAGCAGGCACTGAACTTAACCTTAAATTAAACACACATGCAACTAACCTGGAACATCGGTCGCAACACCAAAGACACTAGCTTGGATATCCTCATGGCTTAACTATGGAGTGACATGTGTAATTAATCGGCACTAAACAGAACACAATTTTCTTTTCTGCAAGAACTTCTTAGCACCAAGTAAGGGCACTACCATCTCACCTACAAGAGCATTTCACAAGAGATGTGATATTAACTTGAGTACAATCAATATGTGGTGTATGTTTGTGAACATGTGTGTATAGTGTTTGCACATTTTGTGTGTGTCTTGTACTAGTATATGATGTAAGCGTGTGTTTGTATGTAGTGAAATAAAAATAATAGTATGATGTTTGTGATCTCTTTCATAACCCTTAGCAAAGCATCTAGCTCTACGAGTGGCAAACCAAGTTGATAAGTTGTCCTAAGGACACTATGGCAGTGGCCGTAGCAGGTTTTATTCATTGATAAGTACAGAATGATTGATATACTCCAATAGAACAGTCAAGTAATAAATACTCTAATAGAACAGTCATTGGACAATATAGCTGAATATTTACATCTTAATCTGAAAACACTCCCAGATCCCAGATGCAATCTCAGAGTTGCTATTTCAAGATAGTGGCATTCCCCAAGATCACCTAGAAAAGCATGCTTTGCAAATAAGTGCTTTACACACATCTTTGGTAACCCTGACTGTAGCCATTATTGCTTGACATGACCAGTAATTTCCACTGGCCCTTGTCCTAATAAAAAATTAACAGCTACTATAGGAATGTATGTTATATGCTCACCACCTATCAGCAGATTTGTGTTTGGTTACAACACCTCTACAAGGCAGAATTCATCATACACTCCCCATGGCTTGAACATGGGGTCTGTAAATTATATAACCGACAAAAATTAGTGATATCCCCCCCCCCCCCCAAAAAAAACACCTTTGCTGTAAAAAAAAAGGCGCGTCCAAAAAAATACAAGTATCATCTAGAGCGGCCAAGAATCAATAATGTTACTACAACTGACTATAAAATACCTTGGCTGTAAAACAGGCAAATAAAAGTAACTGGCAACCAAAACAGCTGATATCTGAAGCGGCCAAGTTTTTAGGCGGCCAAATTATCAGCCAATTAAGAGTTACAAAGAATTTATTTAGGATATAGCAAGGGTGAATGTATAGAACACAGTTGAATGATTAAGATTCAATGTTGCAAGTTAATAATTGTAGTAAGTTGTATCAACTTAACTTTTATTCTTGGCCGCTTCAGATATCAGCTGTTTTGGTTGCCAGTTACTTTTATTTGCCTGTTTTACAGCCAAGGTATTTTTTGGTAATCATAGTCAGTTGTAGTAACATTATTGATTCTTGGCCGCTCTTGATATCAGCTCTTTCAGTTACCCAATAATTTCATGGAGTGGTTTTCTACAGGTTATCTGTTTTACATGGGGTTACAGATACTTGTAGTTTCTTGGACGCGCCTTTTTTATACAGCAAAGGTGTTTTGGGGGGGGGGGGGGGGGGGAGTTATATACTACGCGAATTGCCTGTTATCAAGGAGTACGATGAACCGTATCCCATCTCTGTAAACCACAGTATGCAGAAGTTATGGCACTGTGTTTAAAAGGCAGTGTTACAATGCAACGTAATTGCGAAGCCATACAAATGCAACATACAGAAAATTTGGCTAATGTTTTTATTTGGACAAGCACAAGTAGGCTGGTGTTGACACCCCTCAAAGTCTAAGGTTTAGTGTTGTGGCACCACAAATCATTGAGGAATCATAACCAAATAACAATGCACTTTGTAAGGCTGCTCTGAGTTATTCAGTAATTATGGCTCCAACATAGTCATTTGCACAATAACCTTAATACCATGTGCTTGTTACATCACAAATGCAGCTACACTCATCATCTACTTCCATTGCAGACAGACACATAAATAAATGAACAAATACACAAAAAAATTTTTGAATTTTGAACTAGAGCAGGGACCATAGTACATCGATAAAAAGTACTGAAACAAGTTGGAGTAGTGCACGATATTAAAACAATAAGAAGTGTTATATCCCTACTGTGCATTTCCACTATGGTATCTTGAGCATAGTAGGGATATAACACTTCTTATTGTTTTACTGTGATTTAATATCGTGCACTACTCCAGCTTGTTTCAGTACTTTTTATCGATGTGTTATGGTCCCTACTCTAGTTGAAAATTCCAATTTTTTGTGTGTACTTGTTTGTTAACTTTTTTGTAAAATATGACTGGTGAACCCACACATACCATATTTAAAAAAGAAATGTGCCGTGCGCTCCAGTTATCAATTATCATCTGAAAAGTGAAGTATCCATTACGCTTCGTTGTCAGCTATGTTCAACCCGTCACACAGCATTATGAATTCGAAAAGCACCTCTACAATCAAAGAAGCCACTATGAAAAATACGGACAATTTCCGTTACGAAGGGAAGTCATCACGCGCTACCACCGAATCGATACCTTTTGCTGTCAGCAAAGATGAATGGGACACAAAGGAGGACACTGGTAAGTCCATGAAGAATGCATTGTACGAGGTATGTTACAAACCAATTATGGCAACTTTGGACCTGCTCAGAAATTTCCAAAAATGGCAATTTCTGGCAGCCAAAAGTTGCCAAGTTTGACAACTGATGCAAGGAATTTACACCCTTGGCCAAGCGTAGGTGTAAAAGGGTCATTAAGAAGCGGATGTGATATGGACAATCTTATAGTATGTTTACGTTGAGCTGAATCCTCAAAAACATTTAATAACTCATGAATGCAATTACACATGATCTTGAAATTTGGCTCATTTGTAGTACTGCTTGATCCTCTAAAAATATTTCAAAATCTTGTTGTTCAAATGTTTGACATAATATTTACGGTCAATCAAAATTTTCACAATACATTTCCTATGGAGAAGCCATATAAGTATACAAGTACAGTGTCCATTAGAGCCCTTTCCCGAACTTGTAATGGAGCCAAACCGTACATGTCTGTTGTTGACACCTTTGCTGTTACCAATAATCATCTGGTTGGCAGAAATGTTAACTCTGTTGAGAAAAAATCCACTTTTAATTTTTAACTGTTTTTCAGGGTTCAGCTCAACGCGAACATACTATAACACTCCTACATTGTAGAAACTGATAAATCAACCCATTTATAGCATATTATAATTAAAGTGAGATAACACTTAAGCACCATCTAGTTGTTGTTCAAAGCAACACAGACAATGCCAATTTTAGAACAGTTTCAGTTTTGGCAACCTTTGTCCAGCTTGAAAAGTGTCTAATAGCTATGATAATTCTGTGTAGTTAAGAACTTGCCAATTTGATTACAAAACCTTCAATGTTGCATTGCATAAAAAGTGATATATTTAGTTGCCAGAAATAACTAAATTGCCAAAAATGGTAATTTCTGGCAACCAAAAGTTTCCAAGTTTGGCAACTTTGAACTGCTCACTAATTTCTCAGCATTAAAAAGTTGCCACTTCTGGTAACTTTTGGCAAACTAAATCCCACAATCAATGTGTTTATCATCCTTTATAAGTAAAAAATACAATTACTGCCAGATTTGGTAGCTTTGGAGCACCATTTGTTGTGGTTGCTCAAAGCAAAACAATAGTTACCAATTTTGGAAACTTTCAGTTTTGGAAACTTTTGAACTGCTCATAAATGCCAAAGATGGCAATTATAGGCAATTAGAAACTTGCCAGAATTGGCATCTTTCCTCCACTGCCCAAACTTTTTGAGCCGTCAAAAGTTGCCGAAAAAGGCTACTTTTGGTTGCCAGAAATTGCCACTTTTGGTAATTTCTGAGCAGTCTATTAGTTTCCAAAATTGGATCTGTAACATACCTGATTGTACATACTGCGGTATGCCAAAAGGCATGTGTCCAGTCGAAGTGACGTCGAACAGTGAAAAAATCAAGCCTGTAGCCTTAGCCATTATTGAGTTACACTTTTCTGAAGGAATCAGTCATTCAGTTACTCGGTCAGTAGAAAATTCTGTTTGATAATTAAAATAATAATTTCATAGCAGCTTAATGAAAGCGTTTTGGGTCGATAGATATGGATGAAAATCATTTGTATAGCCCTTTGGGTACCTATAACATGTTGGTATAGAGGGTATCCGTTTGACATTACACTAAATATTTCTGTATAATCACATCATCTAGATCAAGTTGTGAGCCAAAGAATGTTGGAAAAATTAAGAAAGCTGTGATGTAGTTCATCATATCAAAACTTGCTAGCTATTGGGAATTGTAGCTAAACTGAAGTGGTCAAAATTTTATAAAACATCAAGTTTTGCTATTAGTTCTTATGAATTATGTATTGCAGCTAAAAATCAACTCCATGTCATTTTGGTAGTCTTAGCTTACTTAGTCAAACCAGTTGGTTGAAAAACCTGTTGACAGCCATTATTTCTTGCCCTATGTAAAATGCATGCATTTGTACTAAATACAAAAAAAGCAAGCATTAGCACCCATAATCTCTACATGACATTATACAAAAAAATTAAAGCCTTTGAATTAGAGGTGTACCGATATGGGTTTTTGGCATGTACCGATATCCGATATTGATGCCACCAAAAGAAGCCGATAACCGATAGTCGATCCGATATTTGCATTATAGTTAAATGTGTACATTTACTCACCCTACAACAACATGTGCATGTATTCATTGCTATTCTCTGCCTGTGGTGGTATACAGCTTGGGTTTCTATTGTGCAATCCAGACAATTAGGTACCCACAAACATTTTTATGTATACTCCCATGAAGCCTTAAACGGATATTTCTGCATTACTCCACATTCTAATGGCTTGTGAGAAAGCTGGTACAGCAAGTTTCCTTGGTTATCCTGTGACCCTTCTTTTTATTACAAGGTACTCTATAACTGCTTCATTTGTAAAGACTGTGATAAGCTTTGCAGCAACAAACACTAGAATCATGTGTACTTATACTGGCACTAATAAGCCACATGAATAACGTAGAAAACCAGTACATAATCCGTTTATGTACAAACTATTGCTACTGTATAAATATCAGTAGTGATATCGGTCCTCCTGCTGTTCAGTTTACAATTTATATTGGAGAATTAAAATACTCGGGTGGGAAAACCCCCCAAAAGCAAGCTGTTACCCTCAACCGAATTTGCTAAACTTGGTATCATTCTACGTGTCGACACTTGCTGATTAAGAATCCACCTGAAGTAAGTGCCTAACCAATTATTATACCGAGTTACATTGTAAAACATACAAAAAACAGGGTTTTTCCTCTGTTTTATTACATATCTGAATGTGTAATTTGGCGTTCTCCCTAAATTAAAGTATGCGGAAGTTATGGTGCCGTGTTTAATAGATGGTGTCATTTTCGTGTATATTTTATGTTACAGATTTTTATAATGTACGGTAAAAGTTGACAAATGTTTTGATGTATTACTCGTTTGCTTAGTAATATTGCTTCACAGCTGGAAGAAATAGGACCATAAACTCTAGGGGTTTGTACCACAAAGTTCCCTTTCTCCTCTTAAATTATATAAGTAATTCACTTAGCAAAGCAATATCTTACTTCGACTGTGCACAATGTCACTCGCATGGGAGCCATTGAATTTTTCCTCATGCAAAACCATAGCATTTAATAACTGTTACTAACTTGAAATGACATAAATGGATACCCACTATATTATTGTGTGCACTTATAAACAAATCATGGGATAACAATATAGTGCAATTCTTTGTCAAGGTCCTACGGCTTCCCTCAAACACAAGCATTAAGACAGCTTCAACAGCTCAAAGCTTACCCCATTGGTGTCTTTATATAAGACAGCTTAATTAAAACTGCCCACACATTAAAATTCGTTATTTGTGTATACATGTGGATGGACACATGCACATCCTGTTCCTGGAGCAACTGTAGTAGACACAAACCTCATAGCCATCCTCTGATGCAGGGCATGCACCATTGCAAATAAAAGGTAATTTAAGGAAACATATATCTTGACATGTTATATATCTTTTCACCATAGCCTTTTGCTGCTGTCTGTAGCTGAGTTGTTGTGATCATACTTTATGTTTCATGTGTTTGTAATTCTCATTGTGTACAGTTCAATAAACAATAGAATACTCCTTATGTATTGGTCTTTTGTTATTCAGCTAACTGAAACTTTATTGTCTATGATAGTTTTCTTTACAAACCTATATTACTAAGCAATGAAAACGAGAGCATGCTCTGTTCACATGTGTTTTCACATACAGCTGTATGCTTACAGGTGTTGGATACTCTGATAGGGAGAGGAATATCGGGATACAAGCTCCTCCCCTTACAAAGCTTGTGAAGAGTATTCTGCAAAGATTCCCTGAAGGCGGCCAAATATTAAAGGTACTGTATTTCTGCATTCTACCATATTACAACAAAATCTGGTGGTAAACTAAGTTTGGCGAATTGGCGAACCGCCAAATTTAAATTTTGTCAATATTATTTTCATACCTTGTGTCCAAGGTAGTAGGTTTTTGTATATACTACTTAAACACACCTTACTGGTAAATTAGTGTGGTCCCACACATACTAATAGGTGTGGCTCATGACACTAGTCTACCGTAAGACTAGACTAGAACTCTTACTCAGTTAGTGGGTGTGGCTCCATGTAAGCTTGCAGACAGTAACAGACATAGATTCATGCATAGCCATGGGTAAATGGGTGACAGAAACACATGATCCTGATAAGTGGGCGTGGTCCACGAAGAAATTGGGCTGCAGTAGGACCCAGATAAAGTAGGTCAGACCCAGATGACCCAACCTAATTTCAATCATGAAAGCAACCTGACCAGACTGATGCATGCAGTGACTGAATCCATAAGGTAACACAAAAAGGATTGTACAACATGCATGCTTCGTCCTTCTGTCAGTTTACACCATGTACAACTTCGTGTGCAACAATGCACTGCCAATTTTTCTGTGAGAGCATTTCGCTAAATTAAATTATTTACTGGCTGCGATTTTATAGCTAACCGTCAAATATTAGTTCCACCAACATTTGTTGTTATTTTGTATTTGCTGCAAAGAAGTTTTAAAACATTATACTACAGCAGAAAAGTTAACCATACAACCGTACACATACATTGATGATACACATGGCTTCTGTTTGTTTTGTACAGTCATACTAACTAGAGACAGTAACTTCAGGCAGCTTTGTTTTAATGTAGCACTAAGCAGGTATATAATTAAAATAACAAAATTTCAAAATTTTAGAGATGAGTAAGTACTAATTTTAGTGAACTACATTCCATAATCAAAATGTGATCCATAATTGGAAGACTACATTGATTATCAAAATTCAATCCTTTTGAGCATCATCTTGTATACCTATGGTAAAGCAACGCTGGCCTTGAAAACTTTCTGCATTGTTTAGTAAAAATATAATTAGTAAAAATGATTCCAAGTTTGAGACTGCTTACGTATTGCCAAAAATTGTAATTCTGACTACTTGAAAGTTGCCAAAGGTATTATAGAATCTTTTAGAAACAAGAAGTTGCAATTTTTGAGTAGTCTACTAGCAGTCTAACAGTTTATAAAGCTTAATTAGTATATGTAATCAAACTGGTAGTGTTGCTCCTTAAAATTGTCAATATCATTACATGTGGTTGCATTTGACCTAAATGGTAACTGATAACTAGTGTAATTGTTGATTTGAAATAGGTTCCAAGTACCATAAATCAGGAAAAATTTGCCGTCAAAACATTTTCGTTGCTGGCTGTATCGACGAAATAAAAATGACAAATTATTTTAACTATATGAATAATTTGCACATACAAATATTAACATTAGGTATTCTGTCAATAAATTTTCATCAATTATGCCAGTGACGAAAATTTGTTGCGTTGAAATTTTAATAGACAAGAATTTTCTATGCCGAAGTAGGATATTTTCCTATCACGATTATTGCACACAATATATCAAGATACGATATATATCACGATATATAACTCATCCCTCAGCTAGTGTATTTACACTTATGACACTTGTAGCGGTGATGTACTAGAAGTACAATACAACATGATACATGACTAGCATACAACATTGCATACTCTTTTATCAAAAATAGTACAGTGTATAATGACATCTTGGATACATTTTTCTCTAATTATCGCTAAAATCTATACCTAGACTTATATCACGATATAAGATTCTATATCATATCATACATTTTATCACGATATATCGATATATATCACATATCACACATCACTAGTTCCAAGCAATAAAAAGCAGTGAAACAAAACTATGTGGGAAAATCACTATTTTATGCTTGAAACTTACTTCATTTTTAAAGTAACAAGTAGTAGGAATTTTAAGCTGGATTAGGGATCAAAGAACAAAAAAGCAGGGAAACAAGGGAATAGCTGAAAGTTGTGAAACAAGGGAGGTTTCCTATACCTGCAGATATACTAGTGGACATGTAATCCCTAATTCAGTCATGGTTAATTTTTCCTTCTACTTGTTTGTTTACTTTTTAATAGCACAATTATGACTACTGAATCCACGAATACCACATTTAAAGAAAGAATGGTGCCAGGCATTCCATAAAATAATTTTGCCTCTGAATGTGCGCACCAATAATCAATTACGCACTGAAAAGTGAGGTGGCCATTACGCTTCATTTGTAGCTATGTTCTGCTTGTTACATAGCATTACAAACAAAGAACAGTACAAGAAACTTCTCTGCAATGAATCCAGTCGCTACGGAAAATGCGGGCGAAAAGCATGACACAGCCAGAGGCACAGATAATATATATGTTGCACATGGATTGGAAACGCATAGTGATGCACCAATACCGATACTAGTATCGGTATCGGCCCTATTTTGGCGGTATCGGACTGGTATCAGTAAAGCTATAAATGTCCGATACTAATCGACACTTTGTATGACGTCACCTAATTGCTTTTCAAGATGGCGACATACGTAGCGTGTCAAATGGAGTTAAGCAAAAGCTGATATAAACGGCCATGAATTCTTTTAAAGAAGCCAGCCATTAACATTATTAGTATGTGGAAACAGCAGTAAGCCACGAAATAAGATTCATTGAAGCCATAAATGATTGTTGTCCTCGTGATTGATGCCCACAAAACCAGGAACTACAGTTTTATGAAATTAGCTAATGTGTTTAGTATAAGCTAGTCTATCAACTACTATTGGAACTACTAGCTGTTTTTGTGAGTAATGTCTCAGTGTGGCAAAGTATCGGTATCGGATCGGTATCGGTCATTTCCATCTAAAATGTACTCGGTATCGGATCGGTAGTGAAAATGTGGTATCGGTGCATCACTAGAAATGCACATATAAAATGTATTACGAATAGTATACAGTTCTTGTAATACAATGTCGCAATGTTTTATGGCATTGGTAGTGGAGGCTAGTGTAGAATAAGGTGATTCTCTAACAGTTGCAGAACGTTTTTCAAAAGGTATAGGGCCTTGTCATCAAGTAGTAGTGTCTTGTTATCATCCCTAAAGTTGTTTCGTTGTTGGGCGCTGCGTAGGTTAACAGTTAATTACGCTGTTTGTGGTAAGTATGTTGCTCTGGTACATTTGTGTAGGGTAATCTCTGACTAGGTGATGTCAAAAGAAAGGATAGCCACTCAATTTAAAGAATACAACTGTGTTTTATTTCTTTAGCTATTAAAACCTGACGTAGGATAAGTTAATGCTGAATTATCCAGTGGATGAAGCGCGAATGTAACAGAATGTTTGTGTAGGCAAATCATGGCGGTGGGAACGTGTACTTACACACACTTGGCACACGTGCAAGAGCAGTATCTGTTCTGTTTCTTTAGCAACACAACGTGGTGAGTTGACATCGTGTGAAGCTACACCACAGTGAAACGTTCAGACAACTATGCACTTGGTGACAGAAACTGCCAATACACACTCACAGAATATCAAGCGGGGGTTCTTCATTCCATCACTATTCACTAGAAAAATAAGTATTAGAATCAGTTTCATATAAACTCTGTCTTCCTCTGTGTAAATGGCTAGTTTCACCATGAAATAAGTTTTCCCGTTAAACTTTATTACAAGGAATATTTCACTGTTTTGTGCAATTTACAGAGTTTGTTTCCAATCCATGTGCAGCATATATATTATATGTGGCCGGAGGGAAGCTGTATCGCGCTATCGCAAATTGACACCTTGCATTGTCAGCGAAAAGAACTGGAACACAAAGGAGGACAAAGGTAAATGTGTATTGTATGTACTGCGGTTTGCGAAAAGGCACATTTAGGGACTAAGTGATGTTGAACAGTGAAAAAAATCAAGCCTGTAAGCCTTACCCATTGTCGAGTTATGCTTGGCTGAAGGCATCAGTTGGTTAGTTAGTCAGAATAAAATTCTGTTAAATAGAAAATTTTTAAAATTTCGTAGAAACTTGTTGGAAGGGTTTGGGGGTCACTCTGAAGGCATTTTTGGGCTTGGCTATGCCTAACTAATACTGCCAAGCTGTTATGAAGGAAATTTGAGGCTGGTTTTAGGATGATATTTTTGGGCAAGAAAGCCCAAGACTGCATGATCCCTAATATACAGTACTACCGTACTGTATGATATATATAGTTATGCTTATATTTTTTGTTTGACTGCTGTGTTGGGTGAGTACTCTATTGATATGCAGCACCGGGTGGCCAGTGTTATTCTGGCTATGCCATTGCATACATGGCTGTTGCGCTATGGTTAGTGCTTTGTTGGAGTATTTTGATCTTGCTGCTGATCTTGCTGCTGATCTTGCTGCTGGTGTCAAGTAAACCTCTGGTAGAGGTATCCCACAGGTACACTTGTAGGTCATTAAGGGTCATGGTTACCATCATAGGCGGATCTGAGGGGGGCCAGGGGAGGCTTTGCCCCCCATTCTCTTGCCCCCCTTAGACTCACAGGACTACATTGGTACCAGAAACAGGAATCATGCATTCACACTGTATTCAGAAGTACAGAAAGCCAACAGGGAAATAGAAGACAACCGTTAATGTACCACTTTCACACCTCAGATCAAAGGAAAGCCAGTGCATATCAAATGGTACAGTCGTACCATTTAAGTAGGGATCCTGGTGAAATTTTCGTGTGCCACCCAAAATTCTGCCTTTAAAAAGCATCCTAGAGATATCTTACGAGACGAAAATCAACTTTACGGAATAGTACTAGTCCATATACTGCATAAAACAGCATTAATACAACAAAAGACTTACAGGTGGCCAGATATAGAATTTTTAAAAATCACCAAAACTTGAATTTTAGACTGACTGCCTGACCGACCACAGTCGCAAGCCTAGAGGCCAAACGAAGCAGTGCATGGCCACCATTTTATGCCACAATAACAAACTCACCAGTGGGATGTACCTTTTGGAGTTCTAACGAGTGTGTGCCCTCTGCGCCTTGTCTTTTCTTTTATCTTCAATCAGGCTGCTTGTTTTCTTCTTCATCCAATGAAACCATATCGAGGCGTTAATTTTCTGTATCAACACTTTCTCTAAGCAGCATAATAGACGCCACAAGATTATTTAAGGCGCTTAGACTATGCGCTACTGTACGGAGGTACTAGATAGCTTTCACGATAGATCACAAGATCATGCCCATTCTTTATTCTACGCATTATCGATCTATTGATTGAGACACACCCCTTTAATGCTAGCTGTATTTCAGTGACCACACACCTTCAAGTTGGAAGGCTGACTTGAGATACTCTAATAATCGATCGAAACCATGATGACCACGCCCACTTTTGAGCAAGTGCACATCTTTGCAGGCTGACTCAAGATACTCTAATATAGCAGTCATCCTAATAGAACAGTCACATGTTTATAGCTAGCTGTATGCCTTAACAAAAAACTAAACAAACTAGTACATTAAAAAGTATAAATTTAAAAATGAAGCAGGGATCCAAGTGATAAAAAGTAGTGAAACAAGAGGTAGCTATTACAGCATAGCTCCGTGGGAAATCCCTACTTTGGCATTGAACACAATATAATTGCTATACCATGCCAAAATAGGGATTTCCCACCGAACTATGCTGTAATAGCTACCTCTTGTTTCACTACTTTTTATCGCTTGGATTCCTGCTTCATTTTTAAATTTATAATTTTTAATGTACTAGTATATCACATATTGCACTGACTCAAAATGTTAACAAGATATATGCACTGCCTTAACGAGATATACACACTGCAACCAGTGTGTATATCTCGTTAACTTGAAACATTGCACACCTATTAGGTGTGCACACTATATTCAGGAATCATTAGATTTCTTTGATGTTATACTGTTATCTCTTTTCTCTTATATAGGGAATCAAGCAAGTTGTGATTGTGGGATTGAATTTTGCCAAACAAGCTGTGATTGTGAGATTCAATTTTAATATACCAACAGTAGTTTGTTTATTACTTTTGTAAATGTAGTAATTCAAGAAACATAATTAACACTAGTCTCTTAAAATTACTATATTAGCAAAAGTGAAATCAAACTACTGTTTGATGTATTAAAATTTAATCCCACAATCACAGCTTGTTTGGCAACATTCAATCCCACAATCACAGCTTACTTGGTTCCCTATATAAGAGAAGGGTATAACAACTACAGGTTTTGCCAATTAGTAGGGGTGGGTGATACTTAAAAATTTCAATTTGATACAATTCCAAGTACTTTTAGTCTAGTATTGGTAAGTTTTGATACGATTCTGAGTATTTTCAATGTAATGACTTTAAACTTACACATGACTACACTTCCTTAAGGTTTTTGTTCAGAAACAAAAACATGTCAATGTTTTTAGGTTTGATTCGGCTTCGTACAAGCTCCCCTGCTTTTGAAAAAAAAGACATTCTGAGGGCACAGATGTGCCTGGTATTGACAAGTACTTCAGTGCTAATATGCTGAGTAGTGTGTAGTGTTTCTCTTGATCTCTCCACCATCTCAAAGGGTCATCATGCCTTGGAAGGATAGTTTCCTCTACATAATTCCTTCCCTGGAGAGATGCATCCGCAGCTCCTCGACTGCATTGTGATTCCTTGACTTTAGAATCAAATGATTCCCACAAGTTGTATTTGTTACTGGTACTAGAGTGTTCAACAGAGGTAGATGTAGTCAGTCACCACAGACTCCACTTCATGTTGTCTTTGAACCGACAGTGACGACATCTCCTGCACAAGCTGCTGCATGCCTTGTTGAGCAGCTGTTCGGTCCCTGAAAGCAGTCTTCTTCAATCGTGGATCAAGCAGAGTGGCAGCAGCTAAGTTGTGATTACTTTCCATTGCACCAAATCTACGAAGAAGTTGTGTCTGTAACCCCTTTACCAATGGCATATCATGATGATTGCAGTGGGCAACAAAATGCATCAGCGACTTAGCTAATGGAATTAGAGCAGACACTGAAAAACATTTCTCAGTGGACGTTTCTCTAGTTGCTGATTCAAAGGGCTGCAGTACAGTGACAGCATTCTTCAGTTGCTGTAGTCCAACAGTAGTAATACACATGGCATTTCGATTCAAAAGGCAAAGTGCAGTTGTTACTGCCTAATGTCGTTCCACCATCCTTTCAAGCATATAAAAGGTGGAATTCCACCTTGTTTCTACTTCTTGGATCATTTTATTTTCCTTTAAACCAATTTGTCTTTGGATTTCTCTTAATTTTTCTGCATCATTGACACTACAATGAAAAAAGGTTACAATATCTTTGCACTTCTTCTTAATCAAAAGCAAAGCTGGATCAATTTTGATGACTTCCTGTACAACAAGGTTTAGAGTATGGGCAAAGCAGTAAATATGTGTCCACCCAGTGATTCTTATAGCTGCCACCATGTTCAATGCATTATCTGTTACTATTGCTGCCACCTTATTTGTTATTCCCTACTCATCAGTGACCCTTTGAAGCTCACCAGCAATATGCTCTGCAGTGTGTTCCACACTAAACTTCACTGTAGCAAGAACCACACTTTTAAGCTTCCACAAGTAAATGAAATGGGCTGTCACAGTTAAAAATCCTTCTGTTGTCCTTGACATCCATATGTCTGTTGTCACACATTTCACCTGTACCAAAGCCTGTAGAATACGTTGTTTTACTTCACCATATTTCGCAGGCAGCATCCTCATCAGTGTTCTTCTGCTGGGCATATTATAGCGAGGATCTAAGACGGTTACAAATCTAACGAAGCCTTTATCTTCTACAACTGATGCTGGTTGTAGATCCTGTGATAACATTTCTAACAAGCAATTATCCAACCGCTTCTGCTGAGACGACGTTTGGGGGTACTTTTGTGTTCTCTTTAACATATGATCAATCAATTGCTGGTTTTCATCAATCTTAGGCCCAAGCTTAGCTCTTTTAGCTTTCATCTGTTCTTCTTCCCTTTTAATTTCTTCACACAGTTTATTTTCTACAAGGTGTTTGATCTTCAAATGCTGTAAAAAAATTTAGCAAATAATTTGAGGTATGTGATCTAGCTACCAGGTGCAAGTGTTTACCTTGAATAAATTAGTTTATTCCCACAATCTTTCAATATCTTCCCGCATAGTGTACACTTATTTCTATTGTCTGAGCCCTTATCAAAATAGCGCCAAGCAACACTTCTACAGCTTTTCACAGCGGAACTGTCTGTACCCCTCGAGGTACTACTATGGTCCCATGACGCTCCTTCTGAGGATTCTATGACAGTGAAGTCATCCTCTTCATTTTTTGTCACTGTCATCTCACTGTCAGTCATTATCACCTCACCGTCAGTCATTATCAATTCGAGCTCGTAGTCCACCATTTATCACGTGTTGACACTATAGACACACACATTTTGGCACGCGCCATACTTAAATGTAACTTAATTATAAATACTATTCACGTGATCTCAGAAAGTATCGAGCTACTGATTCTTGATAAAATATACTTGATACACAAGTATCGACACTGCTGGTATCGGTATCGATATTTTATTACTTGTATCACCCACCCCTACCAATTAGGTAAGTCTGCATGCTAAAGTAGAACATATTAGTTATACCACGGGCACTCGTGCTTTGCCTGTATATACGCACTTGGCTTCAGGCCTGCGGCCCTCGGGCACGTGCGTATATATCAGGCAAAGCACTCATGCCTGTGGTATAAATGCACTTTACTGTTATAAACTGTACACTGTGAATAAAATGAGTCAAAAAAAGTTTGAATTTTTGTGCTAAAGATCAAGATACTCTAATAGAGCAGTCACTACTCTAACAGAACAGTCACAATTCTAATGTCCTAACTGACATACTACCTTATGTTTAATACACTTTACCATCAAACAGGTTTATCTATCCAGTTTTATATGCTTTGAAATGCATGCATTTTGTTAGCTAAATAGCTATCAAAAATGCTCCCAAATTCAAACCTATAGGAGGTCTAATTTTAAATATTTTCTCAGAAGATATCCAACTAAAGTCTTAGAAAGTGTATGCCCTTCATTCATCCAGTTATACCAAGCAAAGTTATACAAATGAATATAACTTGTGTTCTAGAGTGGAATAAACACTATAACTTCTTGCCCCTCCTCAGCCCCCCCAGCAGTGTCTCCTAGATCTACCTATGGTTACCATGCTCTGTTTTCTCTAAGTGTAACTATCTGCTCCCTCTTACAGTAGCATAAGTGATTTGTGGTATCTATTTACACACCTGCACAGAAATGTGTTGATAAGAAAATTAACACCTTGGTAATAGTTTCCTGACTTTCCTCGTGATGGTGAGAAGAATTAAAGGTGAAAGGTAAAGACAAGGTGCAAAGACTGCATATTTGTCAGAGCTGCAAAAGACATGTTCCACAGATGAGTTATCAGTGTAAAATGGAAGTTGTGCGATGTGGATGGAGAACAGTACCCCAAAGTGGGAAGTTATGTGGGCTGGCTGTCAATTACAAAGCATTCAAACATCATCAACTGTATGTACACTAGCATGTGAAGCATGACAACATCAGAGGAGTCTGGGGGTATTCCCTCCCACAGGGAAATGTTGAAATTTGATATTGAATCTGAGAGCATTTTCAGTGGTACATATGTACTTGAATGGGATACTATTATGGCAGTAAATGAAGCATTTGAGATAGACTCATGCTCTTGATTTTGATCTTAATGGACACAAATTGAATAAATTGTATAGCAGAACTGTCAGCTGAATTTCTATTAGAGTAGTTAGGTGACTGTTTTTATTGGAGTATGTCGATCCTTTGTACTCCCAATACTGATTTACATAGTATTCCATTCTGCTTAACCTTTAGCACAAATCAGGCAAAGTCAGTTGGCTATGACTATAAACAGGTAAATTTGCCGTACTTTAGTAACTGGGCATTAGAAAAAGTGTCCCTCCACTCTTCAAAGTGGATAAGGGAGAGGCTCCCCTCTTCCTGCTTCTCTGCCCCTAAGTCTGCGTATTTGGTAGATAAGTTTAAAGTAGCTTTACAGATCCTCTGTATTTATTGCCAAACCATTCACTTACAGTATATAATGTATTTGTTTACTGTTTTTTTGTTTTGTTGTTGTTGTTGTTGTTGTTGTTTTTTTGGAGATGAATCTGACTGAATATACAATTCTCCACAGGAGTTAATACAAAATGCTGATGATGCTGGTGCTACTGAAATCAAATTCATGATTGATCCTCGACATCACAGCACTGATGGATTGTGGCTACCTGGATTGGCAAAGTTCCAGGGTCCAGCCTTGCTGTCCTGGAATAATGCTCAGTTTACTGAAAATGACTGGGAGTCCATCTCAAAAATACATCAAAGCTTAAAAGATACTGACCCGATGAAAGTTGGACGCTTTGGGTTAGGATTTATATCCATCCACCACATTACTGGTATGTGTTTACTATATGTAGTGTAGTTGCCTCACATATGTGTAATTACTCTTTAATGAGTTATGATATATGATTTTATATATTTTCGCACAGTTGACATGGCTAAAGCGGAATTTTATATGAAATTTCCTACAGTAGTAATGGTGTTATATTTGCTGTTTTGCAAAAGGACAATCGCTGTCGGACTAATAGATAAGCAGCTAACAATGTTAAGCATGATGGCTTTTTATTAGTGTATGGGACATTGATAGCCTATATTGGTATGCAGGATAATTTAGTATGGCTGGACCCACTGGAGTGTTGTATAGACTTTAGTGGTTTTGCAATAATCCTCTGTGTTCACAGCCATCATTAACTTCTGTAACCAAGTGATATTTGGAAGTTTGTTCAAAAGTTCTATTAGAATGTTTGGTTGTTCTATTAGAGCGTGTTGATCTTCTTAGCTGATTATCAACTGCTCAGCTCTATCCTTTCAACAGACACATGATAGTGTGTCGTGTGACCAAGAAAGCCAGTACGCAACACTGTGCTAGATCTATGTACCAATAAAATTCTAGAGCATTTTACATGCATTGTCATGAATTGTTAATGGTAAATAGAAACAATATTACTGCAGTCTTGCTACAGTACATCAAATGTTTTATTTATTAACTGCAAAAATCACTTTTTATACACTATAGTCTGGTTAGGTGCATCTGCTTAATAAAAAATCACAAAAAAATATTATGATTAACATATATTGCTTAATAAAAAGCCTCGTCATGAATGTTAATGGTTTCACACTCCTGGATTGAGCTGTATGATTCACCATGTATACCGATATTTGGAGTTCAGTTTCTGAGCACATCCTTCATGTGGAACATGAATTCCATACTGCAGAAAATAGTTTTGCTTGGTAAATATAGTAAAATGCACATTATTATTGACCATGTGCCACATGAACTTTCAAGCCATGCACATGTTGATAAGCCTCTAGCATTTCTTCTCTTGTATAGTTGGACTTCATGTTGGAACTTATCAACTATGATTAAGTACGGGAAACAAGTATGCACTTAATATACATGTGTGCGTTACCAACAAACACTTCCAAAATAACATTTGGAAGTTTGGATACTCAAAGGGGCTAATATACATGAACCTTGCCTTAGAAGATTGAGAAACTATTACAGATACAAGATTTACTGATAAAGCCATCTATACCAAAACAGAAAAAAGCTGCAGCACTCTAAAAGGCCAGGATAAAAAGTTGTGAAATCAAAGGCGGTGGCCAAGAAATGGCTGAAGTGATGTTATATTGTCAATAAATGTTTAAAGTGATGTGGTACTGCTGTCATTCACTGTAGTCAATTCTAGCCCACCTTTGATTTCACAACTGTTTTCACTGTGGCTTTTTAGGGGGTGCATTCTTTTTCACAACTTGAAATATTAATATTACACCTTTTTGCATTTACAAGGCCAAAAGTCAGCCTACAGCCAGCTTTAGGGCTTGTACATGTCAGTTTCTTCTTCTCTACAGGAAAAAATCTGTATGTGTGAAAGTTACATATTATTTACAGCTGCATGTATAAACCAGCTATTGTATATAAACCAAATGGTCTATTAGAGAGACTGCACTATTAGAATGTCTTGATCAAGCCCTTTGATGGCTTGCCTGGCAGATGCAGCAACCAATTGTTTTTGTTTGCAAAATTCAATTACATGTCTTTCGGCTTTCACATTATAGCTCCATGCCCATTATCCCAATTTCTTTCAAACCCCAAACGGATTACATTACTATGGATGCTAGACTGATTGTTAAGTTTTCAACTCATTCCTTTTAGCAGTTTACACGAATAATCGTTTGCTAAGTTTCACTGGATTCACGTGTACATTGGTACTAAATTTGCTTTTAGACACTCTTTGCATGTATTGAAATTCAACCACATCGGATAACACATTAATGTTTTTTGACTATTTTTTGTGAAAAGGAAAAGAAAAAGTAGTAAGCTTTGCTTGTTCACATCTTGGGTAATTTTACTAAAATTTGGCATGTGGGTTGCCCTACCTGGCAATTGAGCAACCCACTATAAAAGTCACCTCATTTTGACTGATAGTGATAAAGGAGCTTGGAGCTGCATGGGGATGAAAATCACATTTTTGGTCTTGCTATTTATTATGCATTGGTGTGGTGCACTGGCTTAGGCTACACTATCATGTGTCTTACACACCGCATAGCAGAGGGTGGAGGTTGTGATTTTCACGGATTGGCAGCTATCCACAAAATTGTCCCCCTCAAAATTTGCAGCTCGGTCAAATTGGCATTATTTGAGTATTACAAACACAGCAATTTCCCCCCTAAAAGTTTTGAATTGTAGTAATACACAAAAAATTTCTCCCTTCGCTATATGGTATTATTTGGGTACAACACATTGTTTGTGCCATATAACTTTAAAAAAACAAGTAGAAAGAAAAATTAGGAATTTTAAGTTAGATTAGGGATCAAAGAAAAAAGTAGTGAAACAAGGGAATAGCTAAAAAGTGGTAAAACAAGGAAGGTTGCTTATACCTGCAGATATGCTAGTGGACATTAATTCCCTAACTTCAGTCTACAGTGGACTTTCAATTATCCGAACACTCGATTATCCGAACACCAAATCGACTGCTCAATTAGAGTATTTTGTCAACAAGTGCATGCTTTATTAGAGTAGTTGAGCAAAGCTCTGTATATAAATGTTCGATTTTACGTACTATTTGATTATATGAACACCCTTTCCCCGCAATTAGTTCGAGGTTCCACTGTATAACATGACCGAATTAGGGATGTCCACTTGTAGAATATATATTTGCAGGTATAGGCAACCTTCCTTGTTTCAGCAGTTTTTAGCTATTCTCTTGTTAATGGTTTCGCTACTTTTTTTAAACCAGGTGTGCACCCAAAGGCTGGCTGTGGGCACATGCCTGGTTAACTGAAATTGTTTTCGTAAAACGTACATGTGTGTGTGTGTGTGTGTGTGTGTGTGTGTGTGTGTGTGTGTGTGTGTGTGTGTGTGTGTGTGTGTGTGTGTGTGTGTGTGTGTGTGTGTGTGTGTGTGTGAACCTATGTTTGTTTGTCCGGTTGCACCCACATGAGCGAAAACGTTAAAAATGGTAAATAGCAGTGAGGATGTAATAACTGAATTAATTTAAACTTCCACACACATAAACTTTGTTCTGAGGTGGTTTCTTCTCAGCGGTCTGAAATCAGGTATGGCAACTCTTCATATACTTCTTTAATGCTCTTCCCTTTTGGTTTTATAGACATTTAAAACAACGTTGAAGGCCTCTTAGGCTACCAGAAGTAGTGTATCCTTTGAGTTGAAAGGGGGGCGTTACCCATACTTATGCGAACGAAAATGAAGGACAGCCTCAAAGCTTTCTCTATACAATTTGCATGAGAAAACACTATGAAACAGTTGAGAAGATACTTCTGTGCATAATTTGTGGTTTAAAGTGGTTTGTTATAGTTACGCTTCCTTATGCACTGCATAGCAATGTAATTACCGAATTAATTCACAAATTATGAAATACACTAAATTACAGTATTTACAAATCTAATTTTCTAGCTGAATTAACAATAACAATAGCATGAATATAAACTAAATTATATACATGGTTGATTAATTGCCTATTTAATTAGATAGGATAGTATTTATTGCATGGGCACCTGGTTTTTAGAAGTATGTAATGCCTCTCGTGTCCACATGTATTCGTTGGAGGTGTGAAACTGTCCTTGAAGTGTGCTGTATCACTCAACAGTCGGTACAGTAGCCTATTATCACTTAATATATTCAGTAGTGATCATTAAACAATTGTTAAACAACACTAGATCAATTACAATAACGCACACATTAGCAGCCTACAACAATTTTTGGTCCACATGTTCACACCTTCAGTCACGTGTCCGTTCTCGCGTGATCTTTGCCATTACAGTAGCAACTTGTAACGTAGAATTCCTAATTTTTCCTTCTACTTGTTTTTAAAAAAATGTAATTATGACAAATGAACCGACGCATATCGCATTAAAAGAAAGAATGGCACCAGGCATGCCATGAAAGTAATTTTGTGTCAGAATGCACATGATGCAGCTTTCCTGTGACTGTGTTGACTGTTATATGTATGCTTATCATCTGTATTTTCCACAGCGGCTTGATTGATTGCAGGGACGCTTCTCATACTGTTCTTCATTTGTAACGCTGTGTAACAGGTAGAGCATGGCTGAAAACAAAGCACAATGGCCACCTCCCTTTCCTATATGTAACTGATTGTTGGGATGCTATCACAAACTGACACCTTGTGTTGCCAATGGAAGAACTGGAACACAAAGGAGGACAAAGGCAAATTCATGATCCATGTATTGTACATACTGCGGTTGGCGAAAAGGCACATCTTGAGACAAAGCAACATCAAACAGTGAAGAAATCAAGCCTGTAGCCTTATCCATTCTTGAGTTATGCTTGGCTGTAGGCATTGGTCAGTCAGTCAGCATAAAATTCTGTTAAACAGAATATTATTACTATTCCATAGAAGCTTTTTGCAAAGGTTTAGGTTAGTCTGAAGATATTTTTGGGCTTGGATGTGCCTAATCAATGCTGCCAAGCTGTCATGAAGGGAAATTGAAACTGGTTTTAGGGTGATACTTTTGGCTAGAAAAGCCCAGTCTTTCTAATATGTATGTGATACTACCATACTGTATGTGATAGTGTACACATTATATTGTATACCAGTGCCACAGTGTGGTATTAATAGAGGGTGCAATATTATATGACACATTATATTTGTTAGAATAAAAGCTACATGACATTGAAATTATTTCATTGATTTACAGATTTGCCATTCATCCTCAGCAATCATACAATTGCAGTTTTTGATCCACATCGAGTTAATATCAATAAAAAAGATAAAGATGGTTCTCTTAAAACTGCTGACTGGTTGTACTTAGAAAAGTTTAGAGGGCATACTGGCAGTTTAAGCTGCTTCAAGGGATTATTTGGGTATTCACCAGAACAGGACCAATACAAAGGAACAATATTTCGCTTCCCTTTACGTAATTGTCCCTCAGATATTTCAGATTCGCTATTTAACCGTGAGATGGTTGTTAAAAAACTTTTCATGTCTCTGGTTGAAGATGGTCCATTTTTGTTGCTGTTTCTGAAGAACATTTCAAGCATTAGTTTATATCAATGTGATGTAAACACAGGTAAAGAGAAGCTCATGTACCAAATACATGTCAATCACAGCAACATCTCTGCAGTACAAAGAGGTAGGGATAAGTGCAAGGAGAGTGCGACAAATTGGGAAAGACGTAATGATATTTTCTGCCACTTAAATTCTGTCCCCATTACATTTGAGAACCACTTTATGAAGACCATACCTGTGGAAGGTAGGTACAACTGGCTAGTAATGAATTACATTGCTGGAGTAAATTGTGATGAGCTGCGATCACTTTCAAAAACGTTGAAGGTCATTCCATGGGTAGGAGTAGCTGCCCAATTACCATCACTTCTGCAAGTACCTGAATGCTCGACATCTGTTAGCAGTAAAAATCTTGATGATTGTAACAGTAATGTTACTAACTTTCTTACTTTGCTTTCTAAATTTAAGAAGAAAATTTCTTGGGAATTTGATAAACCACCTGATATCCCCGGTCATGCTTCTTGCTTTCTTCCGTTGCCTTCTAAAATTGGCTTGCCTGTTTGCATTCATGGCTACTTTTCTGTTGCTGACAATCGTCGCAGCATAAAGTGGCCATCACATGATGATCAAGGGGAAGAAGCACAGTTTAACAAAGCACTTGTTGATGACCTGATTACTCCACTGTATGCAATCTTGTTAGCATGCAGGAGTACTCTAATTGAGTACACAAATTTCCCTGTTTTATATAAAAATTCACATGAGATGTTAGACCCTTACTGTCTGTGGCCTCTGTTATCACAGAGTTCAGGTGGTCACTCCATGTGGTTAACTCTTGTTGAGCAAGTTATCACATTGTTAGTGAATAATGACTTAAAGGTAGCATGGACTGCTGCAGATGGAGGTCAAAAAATAAGACTTTTATCTGCTTTGTATTTACCAGGGACCTTCTCTGACGTTGAATCTGATGTTTCAGGGGTTATTGTTGAAACTTTAATTGCTCTTAATCAACCACTTGTTATTCTTCCAATAGCAGTTACACAAGTTATTAGAAATATTCAACCATTAAGAGTCAAACTTCAGTCCAGAGAGATTTCTCCTAGTGTAGTTCGGAGCTGCTTAAGGAAGGTTGCTATCAATGAGGTACAAAGTATTGTAGTTGATAAAGTAAAATGCTCCTCACTACTTGCTTATGTACTGAGTGATGTGTCATCAACAAACTGTCGTGAACTGTTAAATATTTCAATATTGCCAGTGGAAAAGGCCGGAGATTTACCCAAGCCATTTTCTCCACAAGACTGTGTCTACATGCTAGCTGACAAGAAATGTGCTTCCTTTCTTCAAGGAATCACTGACCAGTTAGTGTGGAGCAAACTTCGTTTAGATGTATCAAAACAATTGGAAATGGTTATGCAATTCAATTTTTGTCAGTTGAAGGTGGCAGATGCTAAAGTGGTTTGTTCTGAACTCATACCAATGTCAATGAGAAAGTGGACCAATTCCAATGGTGATAAAGTGCAGTGGAGACCGAATGCAAATTGCAATCCTCCTCTTAAGTGGTTATCAGATCTTTGGAGTTGGCTCAATGCTGCACTGTCTAAAGATATTGGCATAGATGATATCCTGACCTTGTCAATATTTCCTAAAGAATGCATTGATACTCTACCCACACCATCGACGATAAATTTGCTTCCTCTTTCCTTTAGTAGCACTTGTTTTTTAAAGTCACAAAATGAGCAGGAATTTCCTAATTTCCTTCCTACCTTTGTTGAGATGATAGGATTTACAGTGGTACATGAAACACATTTTGTTTTCATGCAGTCACAGATCAAAAGCAAATTTAATCCAATATCTCCCGAGTCTATTATTAAAGTCCTGGGTAGTTCTACTGATATTAGGAACATTACAAGATGTGTTGAGAATCAACCGCCTTGTGACAAGATTGGGTTTCTGAAATATATCTCTTTGATGAACAAGATAAGTTTGTCTATAACAGAAGTGAATGCTATAAGACAGTTACCACTATTTAACCCTGCTAGTAACAGCCAAAAATTTGTAGCCCTGAACAGCACAGAATGGATATTACTTACTGAAGGGATGCAACTTACTGAAGGGATGCAACTTCAACCATTGCTGCAATGCATACCAAATATCATTCACTATAAATCATTGTCAGTGTGTGGTCTGTTGAAGCTGTTAGGTTGCCCTCAGCCTACCTTTACAGAATTATGCATAACACATATAATACCATTTGCCCTAAATGGCTCTCATAGCAATGTGAACAATACTAATGGCCTTATGAAGTGGATTTTAGGCTCTCACATAGACCAGACACTGTCAAATCATTTACATTCTTGCAAGTTTGTTCCTAGAGGAACATCAAAGCAACTAGCTAAACCTTCTGAATTGTATGACCCTGATGATCCTAAATTTCAATATCTGTTCGATCCACAAGAAGACTGCATGCCATCTTCTGAATACAGGGACTCTTTTGCAATACTTAGAAGATTAGGTTTGAAGACATGGAACATTGTCTCATCTGATATGAAGTGTCTTTCTCAGTTACTGATTGAACGAGCTTCAACTGTGTCTGCTTTGTGTAGAACTAACGTGACCCAAATCTTTAACAGATCTTTTATGATTGTATACTTACTTAGAGAGATTTCTAATCCTGATAGCGAACTGTTAGAGATTCTTACAGATATTCCTTTTTTATTTGCTAGTCCAAGGCCTCCTGATCGTGACTATCCCAGACAACTGAGATGGTATGGAGAAGAGAAAACAGCTTATTCTCCAAGAAACATGTATCCAGTGCATTGTAAATTACTGGTTGGCAGTATTGCACCAGTTCTACATGAACAGTATATGCAAGTAGAATGTCAGTCTTTAGCTGGTATGATGAAGTCATTATATATGTCTGATTTATTTTCACAACTAACTGCCCTAAGTAAAGTTTCCATACCTTCTCGTGAAATTTCAAAAATTGTTTATCTCATTTATGATCACCTTCATTTGGAAGAGCAAAAAATGCTAACAGGCAATCAAAGTAATCTTCCATCTAAATGGATTTGGATTGAAGCAGAATGTAAATTTGTATCTGCTGAAAAGTGTGCTGTATATCCCATTGACAATTTGGATTTGAGTCCATATTATTATACTTTATCTCTAATACCTCAGCTGAAGGAATATCACGGAATGTTTCTCTCATTGGGAGTTCCAGCAAACTTTGCTGAAAGTGTTATCAGTAAGGCCTTTTCAGAGATTAAAAGTTTTTTCCGTGGATACACCCTTGATGATAGGCATTTGAGAATAGTTTTGCATATTTTACAGTGGATACATCAGGCTGGTAAGGAAAACATGGAAGTTCTACTGCCTACTGAAAATCGACGGCTTCTTCCTCCTAAGGATTGTACCTACAATGATCGATATTGGTCTGGGGAGCAAATGAAAAAGAAAAACTACACATTTGTTCATCCAGAAATACCCTTAGAGAGAGCAAAGTTTTTCAAAGTCATTCCTCTAGGTCAGAGATTAGCTCCTTCAAGGAAACTTGGTCTGAAATACATCCAGAAGGGACCACATCAGTCAGTGACTAGCCGCCTCAATGAAGCTATTGAAGATTATGGCTCTGATGTCGATGTGTTCAAGGAATTGATCCAAAATGCTGATGATGCTTGTGCTACTGAAGTGAAATTTTTGATTGACTGGCGACAACATCCTTGTAATTCACTTCTAGAACCAGAAATGAAGTCCTGGCAAGGACCAGCACTGCTAGCTTATAACAATGCTGTATTCACTTCTAATGATTTAGAGAACATTTGTGAATTAGCAGGTGGATCTAAGAAGTCTGACCCAACAAAAATTGGTAGATTTGGTATTGGATTTTGTTCTATCTATCACTTAACTGATGTACCAAGTTTCATTACTCGTAACTACTTTACTGTCTTTGATCCTCACACAAGCTATTTGGGTGGCAGGGTAAACTCAGCTGAACCAGGGATGCAGATAGATTTAAAGGAAAATTTTGGTGATCTTGATGAGTTTAGAGACCAGTTTATGCCATATATTGGTATGTTTGGCTTTGACCTGACCAAAGTGAACAAAGGCTATAATGGTACATTGTTTAGATTTCCTTTCAGGAACTACAACACTGCTGCCAAAAGCAAAATTTCACCAATGGTATATGATAAACTTAGAGTAGAACGGTTGTGTAATACATTAAAAGAATCAGCTCCAGAACTACTTCTGTTTTTACAACACGTTAAGGAAGTGTCATTGTATGAATTGGAGGCCAATTCTAGTGTTGAAAATATGAAATGTGTTTTATCAGTTACTAAAACACTTGACCCAAATTCTGCAGTTACTGTAGGACCAACCTTAATTGAGCAGTTCAGACTAGGACTTGTCAACAGCTCCCAATCCCATCAGAAAAAGGTATTTAAAGTTGAGGGTGTTGCTACTCAAGGTAAATATGAACATCACTGGATGGTCACATCCTGTTTGGGTACTGATAAAAGTAAAAGGTTAGCTCAGTCAGGTGATGGAAAACCAAATGGTCTTTGCCCACTAGCTGAAATAGGAGTGAAATTAAATAAATCCAGTTCCTTCATTCATCCTCAGATATCTGATGGAAAGTTGTTTTGCTTTTTACCACTACCAATACAGTGTAACTTAAAATTCTATTGCAGTGGATATTTTGATATCAGCAAAGACAGGCGCTGGTTAAAGAAAGATAGTTCTGGTAGACTGACAGAATGGAACTCAGCTGTCATTAGTGATGCTTTGTATAATTGTTTTGTGAACACAATTGTTGCATTAACAGAATTGTGTTCACTTTCTGCTGTTAGTGAACCAGACAAAAAGAAATTTCTTGCTGCTTATTACTCTCTGTGGTCTACTTCAGAAAGTAGCCATAATGAAATTAGCAAAACTCTATTCCGTGAAATTAAAAAGAATATTCATCTTACTGACAAGCTGATCCTATGGTCGGATGTCAATGGAGGCAAGTGGCTATCTCCTAAAAATGCATACTTATATAGTCATGTGTTTACTCATAATCCTCAACCAGAGATCAGGAATGAAATAGTATCTCTTTTACTCAAACACAAATATCCAATTGTTGATATACCTTACTACATCAAATCCATTTTGGAGGAATCAGTCCCTAAAATTACTTATGAAGATTTTTGTGTCAAAGTATTGATACCTCATATTACTATTCTGCCAGCTGAAACCAGAGACAGGCAGATTATCACTTTATTGCTATATCTGGATAGTTCATTTCATGTTCATTGGGCTAAAAAGCTTCTTACGCAAATTCCTAGCATACCAACAAAACCATTTGGAAGTTTGAAGAGACCTGTTGATTTGATTAATCCAAAATCACATCTTGCTCCATTGTATTGTGATAGTGACGAGTGCTTTCCGATGGACACATATATGATTGATGATAGAGTAGTAAGTGTTTTGAAAAGATTGGGGATGTCAGATTATGAGCTTACTATGGACAAGTTAAAAGACAGAGCTTTAAGTGTGAAGAAGATCTCTGATGAAGAGGCAGCTATACAACGCTCTAAACAAGTGTTAATGTACATATCACACGTTCATGGCTATACTAGTTTTCGTGACAGGCGCAACCATGAGTTGTACAGCACATTACAAAGTATTCCATTTGTTCCTGTGTCTAAATGTCCTCAAGGATTGTCGCTTCCATGGTACAAGCCCCCATCATTGTTTCAATGTCCAAAGGATGTCTTTGGCTATGCACAAATGAATTTGGTATTTACACAAGCTCCAGTTGTAATGTCATTTGATTCAGTCAGCAATTCAACAATAGCCAATAGTCTGAATACATTGAAAATTGACAGCAAGCAACCCACAATTAAGTTTGTAGTGGCTCATTTTGTTCAGTTAGTGGAACATGTAAGAAAGAACCTGGTTAATGATATTGATACTGAGATGCTAAACAATTGTTGTCCTGCAGTGTATAAATGTCTTTGTGAGGCTGGTCAACATGAATTTTCCACAAATGTATTTGAAAGCTTAAAGGAATTGCCATTTATATGGCAAAATAATGAATTTCTTGCCATCAGTCAGGTTGTGCTACATAGTGGAATTGCTTGTGGACACCCTTATCTGTATGATCTATCTGATGAAAACAAGAAGTATAAGGAACTGTTTATTAAATTAGGCCTGTTTAAAAAATTAGAAAAAACTAAAATATTGAGATTGCTGGGAGAAGTTTACCAATCATATACTCCAAACAAAAAGTTAACAGAAGAGCACATACGATTTGTGTTTAATTTGGCACAAAATTTAACACAGTCTCTTAATCATCCAAATGAATGTTACAGTCTTTATCTACCCAATGAAGATGACTTTATGAGACAAGCAAACAAGTTAGCTTATAGAGAGGCTGTTGATTTGCTAAACTTAACTAAATCTGAAATATTGAGTAAACATTTTGAAACTGGTACTTCTTGGTTGCATCCTTTGTTCAGTGGAGAGCTAGCCAAATCTTTAGGAATACCATCTGCACTCAATTCTATTCTGAATAAAATTTCTGTGAATAGTTTCCTTGATGGTACTGACTATGGTCAGAGTGAAGATTTGTGTGACCGTCTTAACTCAATACTCAGAAAATATCCTCATGATGAATCAATTTTTAAAGAATTTATTCAAAATGCTGATGATGCTGGTGCTTCAGAAATAGTGTTTATTCTGGACCATCGTAAATTCAATCCCCAAGATGATAAACTCTTTAGCAGAGAACCAGAATGGAAAAGTATACACCAGTGTCCTTCATTGCTGGTATACAACAATAGGAAAATGTCAGAGGAAGATATAAATGGAATAACAAAACTAGGCAGAGGAAATAAAGGGTTTTCCCCTGAGTTAATTGGGCGGTTTGGTATTGGGTTTAATGTAGCATATCATGTAACTGATTGTCCAGCATATGTGTCCTACAGTAGCGGAGGGGTACCCGAGAATTATTGTATCCTGGATCCGGGTGGTATGTATGTGCCTGGTCACCATCAAAGGCCAATGCGTGGTAGGCGAATTATAATTAGTCAAACTGAATTGGAACACTTTTCAGAGGAATTTAAGCCATTTTATAGTGAAGTGTTCACTCAAATGAGTGGAATGTGTGATAAATGCTTCAATGATGTTCGTACAAACTTTCTGAATGGGTTTGTGCTGTTTAGACTACCATTTACCAGAAGCAATGGTTACCATAGTAGTCAGTTGAATTCAGGGTACAAAATGAATTCAAGGTATATGCAACTATTATTCAAAAGCCTTGCATTACATGCAGAGGATCTTATCCTCTTTCTAAGTAACATTAAAAGTATCTCAGCTTTTGAAATAAAAGAAGATGGTAGCTGCTTTCACCATTTCACAACATCTGCTTCCTTATCAGAAGAAGATACTGCTGTTTGCAGAGTACATGCTGAACAATTGAAATCTGAAGTTAGAACCCTTGAAGATAAAGTGAATCGTGCTGTGTTGAGAAGTAGTCCTCAAAGTACACTGCGTAGAAATCAAGATGAGTTGCTTAATGAAGTGTCTTGGAATTATCAGCTAAACATTCATACTGTGAAGTGTGTATTAGAAGATATTAAACCTGTCATTTGCAATATAGAATCATCGTGGCTTATTAGCCAGTACTTTGGAAGTAATCAAATACCTTATCGTACACTAAAAGTTGCTTTATCTAGTGGCTTAATACCAAGAGGTGGTGTTGCAGTAAAGATAAGCAGCAGTGCACTGAGAGATGTTTCGTATGCATTATTTTGTTCTTTACCACTGCCAATAGTATCACATATGCCAGTACATGTCAATGGGAATTTTTGGGTTGATGATTCTAGGAAACACCTTGAAGTTGGTGCAAGCCAATCATTTTTGTCAAACTGGAACTGTCATTTGACAAGTACAGTCATATCAGACGCATATGTTAATGCTTTAGTTTGCTGCAAAGAATTTGTACAAGACAAAGGAACTGCTTGGTATTACAGCAAATTTCCAACAGAAGGTAAAAGTCAAGATAGTAAATTACATTCCTTTGAGTTGGATAAAACAGTATATTGTAAAATTGTCAAGAAAAATTTGTCAGTACTACAAGAAGACAGCACTTCACTTTCCAATGCTGTAACATGGCTACCTGTAGTAGGTCAAGGATGTGGATACTTCTTTTGTCCAGTTTCTGATGAGACACAACTTAGACAACTACTGATAGAGTTTGGTGTCAAGTTGACCAAAGCACCATCTGTGATCCATAAAGAAATTTGCGCTGCTGCTTCAACCTGTGCTCCTAGGATAGGACCATTATTTGTGATTCAATTACTAAAATCATTAAGTCTTCAGCAGCATGCAGACACCATTAAAAAGAACATCATTGTACTGTTAAAATATTGCTTGTCAACTGAAGATGGGTGCAGTGCTATAAAAGGTGCTCCTCTCCTATTGACTAGTGATGGTAATTTGCAGAATTTGGCTCAAACTATTTACGGAAGTTGCTATGCTCCATTATTGCCTCATAAACCAGGCAGTTTTATCCATTCCATACTTGAACAAACTAATTTTATTGATACATTACATAGACGAGGTTTTTATTCGCCTATTCCTCATGTTGGCTACGTGAGCACTAACTCTCAGCTAAAAGACTGTCAAGCACCTATAAGGGTTGAAGAATGCCAAGAATACCATTCTCAAATTATTGAACATTGGAAGTTCCTAGATAAATATATTGAGTCTATTAAATTTAAACAGCACGTTTCATGTCTGAATATGTTTTCTAGCAAACCAATCATACCAGCATCTAATAAAACACTAGTACCAGTTTCTAAAGCCAAAATGGTGTTATCCAATAATCCAATCAAGAGTCCAATCAAGAATGTTATGAAACAATTTGGCTATGCTGTGTTAGACTTCAGTGTACTGTGCGATGCCACTTTCTATAACTATACTGGTGCTCTGATTAAAATATTAGCACACTGCAATAATGGAAATGACATTTTGAAATGTATTGAACTAAATGACTTATCACCAGTGTTACCATCAGACTGTGATCTTGTCCAGTTCAAGGATGACTTACATCACCTTCTAAACTTCATATCAACCAGTAAGAGTCTTTCTTCTGCAAAGAGCCACCTATGTAAATTACCAATATTTGAAACTGCTACTGATGAGCTGCACACAATAACTTCATTACAAAACACTTATCTTGTTCCAGACAGGGTACCTGTTGTCGGATTAAAGGAAGTGATGGCAAGTTCCTTGGTGCTTTTTTTAAAGGACCTGCCAATATACAAAAAGATATATGAACATCTAGGAATCAAGAGCTGTAGCACTGTGCAGTTTTACACAAGGGCTGTCATTCCGTATTTGCAGGAAATGGTTACAAAGGACATCATAGTGCATGTGAAATTTTTGTTCAATGCAGTTGATTCAATGTTTACTCAAAATGTTGAGGATCAAGTGCAAATGCGTATTGCTTTAAAATCTGCTAAGTTTATTTATGTTCCAACTATGAATAAGTGGTGCTCTGTATCAGAATTTTATGACCCAGAAGTAAAATTGTTTAAAATGTTCTTAAACGCAGATGTTTTCCCCCCACAAGAGTGGAACTGCTTTGAACTACTTATTATTTTACGCCGACTTGGAATTCAGAGAGATTTATCATGGGGTAATTTGCTTAGTATGGTTAAAAATGTTGAGCAAGAAATTGAGCAGATAGATTGTCCAGATATTTACCATAAGTCAAATGTGATTCTCGAATTTATATGCAAAAAGTTGAATGCTCTTCACAATGACAATGATGATCTAAATGTTGTGGACCCAGCAGCTTTGCAATTTTGTAAGGACATTTCAGAAATTGTGTTTGTTCCAACTCACAAAGTTGATCAAATTGTATTAGAAATTTTTACCGAGAACAAAACTGTGAAATGTTGGACATGTTTTAACGATGCTTGTTTTGCAGCTTTTTCTGATACATCATTTTTAGAAAAAGAGTTTAATGTAATAACAGCAACTTTTGACTTATATCAAAATAACTGTCACGTGCAGAAATATGTTGATGCCCTAGGCATTGAGCATCCTCCTACCTGTGGAACAGTCACCAACAATCTATTTAAGTTGTCAAAAGCAGCAAAATCATTAATTCAGTCTAGTACAAAACAACGTGAGGCGATAAGAAATTTCCTGAAGAAGTTGTTTGGTATGCATTACACTTATTTGGAGAAAAATGCAACACTTGATGAATTACGATTATTACAAGGAGAAGAATGCATTTTTGCTGAAAGTGATTTAACTTTTTCTGTAGTCAGTCAAGATTGTGTGGTAAAGAGCCAACAACCACTGTATTCAATGTTTCCATATTTGTGCCTAATTTCTAAAGAACTGACAGAGTGCCAGAAAATTATGGAAGCTCTTGGTGTTTCTGATAGACCAAATAGTATTCATTATGCAAATGTTTTAAGAAAAATTCACTTAAAATTTGACACTCCTGAAAACAAACTTCGTGATAATTCAAAGTATTTGGTACTAGCAAGTACAGTATGTAATTGTTTAGTAAAATCTTTGCGCAGTGAAGAATCAACTCAGTCAGTTCCAGATGCATTTGGTAGTACAGCATTGTACCTGCTTGATAAGCAGCATGAACTATGTCTAGCTAAAGATCTTTCCTATGATGATGTACCTTGGTACAGCAGGAGACTACAGAATATTCAGGCATACAGGTACATGAAGGAACCTCCACGAGATGAACATGGACATGTTACGTTGCCACAATCACTGGGAGTGAAACCTCTCAGCAATCTGGTAGTAGAGGAGCTGGATGATAGCGTGCTGGCAGTTGATAATCATTGTAGGGAAGAGCGTATTGCTCACGAGAGAGGGCAAACACATGGCTGTCCATTTGTATTGTGTCTTGAAAATCTTATGCAGTCAGCCGAGTATAAGTTAGGAGTATCACGAATTATTCATCATCAGAAAAACACTGAACTGTCTGAAGCAGAAATTTCCCTTGTAGAAAAGTTGAGTGGCTTAAAATTGACTTGTTATTATGAAATCAAAACAATTCTTAAATATATAAATGGTGGTTCAATTATTCAGGGATCCTCGGATACAGTTTTCTGTGTGCTGATAAAAGGTACAAATTTACTTTGCATAGCACCTCACAGTGATGACAAGGATGATGTAATTAAAGGAATAGCACAAAACCTTAACAGATATCTGGGTGGAATAATACAAAATGTGTCTCATTTGGAAGCAATGATCAAGTGTCCCAGTCATTTAGACATTGAATCAGCTTTAGATAAGTGTCAAGTTAAAACATATGCAGTTGCCACAAGAGCTGCAGTTAAACTTACTTCTGTAGGAGAAGAGATAATGCCCACCATCTGTGATTTGTTGATAGCTGTAAACTACAATATTGGAGAGAGTGTTAAATATTGGAGTGATGATGGTAAGATGCTCCTAGCCAAGGTAATTGCAGTGAAATCAAAGACTGTGACTAACATTGCTGCTAAATCTATTACCATCAGTACTAGTGATAATAATGATGGTGGGAAGATTAAGACATCACCAATTCTGATCAGCAAATTCCTTCAGCCTTCATTTTTTACCAATTGGATAAGTCATGATAATAAAATGACAGATTGTACAGGGCTATTGCTGTATCATTTAGAACATGATCCTGTTGTTGATCTTGTTGTACTTCTGCGACAAATTGTATCATCACTTAAAACTGTGTCTAACCATCAAGTTAGCATCATATTCAAACGACTATTTTTTCAGGCTCATTTCTATTTTGTCAAATGCAACAAAGCACCAGATTTGTTTAATAAAATTTCACTGCAGTACTTTTGGGCACAGGAAAAGTTTATAACATCAACTGTTGGTGAAGAAGAATGCAATGAACTTGCTGAGCTAATGGGAGACATGTGCATATACATTGATGACGACACTGATTTGGGTAATAATTCTGACACTGTCAGTGATGAAATAATTGCAAGAATAGATAATCCTTTTGCTAACAGAGATTTTTCCAAAATTGAATTAAATCCTGACGATGATGATGATGACTTGAGCTTGTTGTATGTACAAAGACAGCAAACCAATTATTTTAGGAAGCCACACAGAGGATTGGCGGCTACTGTATCTAGTGCACAAGGGCAGCGGCATAGTACACAGAGCAATATTCCACCTCGGTCTACACAGTCTCATGTAGCACAGCCATCACTATCTAGTACACCTAATATTACAAATGTATTTAGTCAACCTGTAGTCCTTTCCACTCCTACTCACAGTGGCCTGTACAGGACATCTACTGGTGGGTATCGTAGTCGTGCTCATCCTCGAAGACCAGCGAGTGTCAGTGTATGGAACCAGAGAACACCTACTGATACTAATGCAGCCCCACCAAGACCGCAAACTAACTTCAGGAATGCTTTTATGTGGCTAAAACAGGCCATTGCAGACTATAATGCAGCTAAATGCTATATTGAATGCTCAAGTACTGCAGAGCAGCAAGTGAATAGTTCTGGCAGTAATTCATGTCAATTTCCTGCATTGATTTGTTTTTTGAGTCATGAGGTTGTAGAAAAATGTCTCAAAGCTACATATCTTGCTGCATGTGGCTCCACGTTAACTGACCAAAGAGACTTGAGTTTGGTTGAGCTTTATGATTACTTGAGCACCTCAAGGAGCTGGCCCTTAACAGATATAAAAGACTTTGTTCACCAAGTTAGTGATCATAACAAGAGGTGCCGCTATCCTAGTTTTCATGTTCCTCCTGAGGCTCCATGTGTTGTTTATACTGAGCTGGATGCCCGACATGCTTTAGCTGCTGCTCAGGAAGTGTTTGCCAAGGTTTGCAGTATTCAGTGCTTCAAAGATAAACTTCCGTCACAGCCTGCTTTGTTACCACTTCTACCATCAACCACTTATCTGGATCCTGATGGTAAGTACATAGGTATTTCAAGCAGAAGAAGCATGTAGTGGCATACAATGTTTAGATTTACTCTGTCTCAGAGTGCATGCAATAAAATATTTAACATATTAGCAAGCTACTGCCAGTATGTGCAATATTATCATCATATTGATTTATTCAATAAAATAGTGAATGATGATTATGAGATAACAGTTTAATATCATGGTGTATGTAGCCATTCTGCACAAACTTGCATGAAAATGATGTTGAAGGCAGCCTTTATTTTCTTAAATGTTGTTTAGCATTGGGATATTTGGTTTTTAGTATATTGACATGTACGTAGATGCATGCTTCATATTGCAGTAAGTTTCATATCATAGTAAATAGGACATGTAATAATTGTTCTAAATGACATTACTGACATAGCTACTAATATTTCTGTATTGTACAACACTGCTATTATGTGTGTATTTACCATAGTACTACCTGAAGAATGGGAACCGCAGGACACAGATTTAAAATTATTCACATTAGATGATACTGGTAATGAAGAGGAGGTCTGGAGAGTAGCCAATCTATTTTTTCAAACTCTGCCTGATGCAGAGATAAGGACAATTGAAAGAATACAGAATCGTGTGTTGTGGAAGAAATACTCCATGAGAGCTAAGAGTATGCAGGAAGATAACATACCTTGTAGAGAAAAGACACTTTTTCATGGCACAAGGCAAACAAATCCAAAACAGATCTATGAGGGAAGTGATAGTTTTGACATGCGACTTAGCAGGGATGGTGCGTGGGGAAAAGGCAACTACTTTGCCGTGAATGCTTCTCTGTGTGACCGTTCATATGTTCATGCAATTCCAGGCAACATGAAAAAGCTGCTTTTAGCTAGGGTGCTAACTGGAAATAGCTACTATTCTTCACAAAAATCATTTAACAAGCCCCCACTTCTTAGTGGTACTGGTGAAGCAGGTTGTGTCCAACGCAGATATGATTCAGTTAGTGGTCAGCTGGGTGGATCAACTATATACATCACATATGAGAACAATTTAGCTTATCCAGCTTATGTAATAACCTACAAATAGATAAGATATAGAATTAGGTATTGTTTGGCAATTTTGTAATAGCTAATAAGGAGTAGTGATGATATATAATATGGAATTTAATAGGCATATTTTTGTGTATATGCTAATTTTATTGACACTCTGTTATCATCTATTTAGAGTCTATGCATCATATGATGTGTATATATTTATGCATGAGTAGTCTATTCACAAAATATTGGTAACCTTAGCAACATGCCATAAGATATACATGTATATTCATGTTGACCCTCTCTATAACTGTGTGAATATTAGTAGTCCCATTAACAAAACTTGTAATTTACTGCTGCCACTGAACTGCATGTGCTTGCCATTGCAGTGTGTGTCCAGAGTTGTTGCTTTCTTGAGCAAGAAACTTTACTCACATCTCTAGTCTATATGCATGCAGCTGTTAAATGGTGACATGGTGTCAACAGCTGTAACATCATTAATTAACTGGGAAAGCAAATGCTCAACTGTTCATAGTGTTTGAAGGTCCAGGTGGAACTTCTGTGGCCACGCTTTCATCTGTGAGACATGGTACAGCCTCCTGCGGGTCACTAGTCCTGCCCAGGAGGAATAGAGGATTTGCCTGCACTGACTCTGGTCGTAGTGCACAGATGTCCCAGTGCTGGCTCACTGGGTAGGCGTGAACATGCTTGCTTTTTGTGTGTATGTATTGTGACAGAAACAAACATTTTTTTAATTTGAAAGTATTGGCATTCATGTTATTTCTGTCATACCACCTATGTTCTGCTGTCACCTATTGAATGTACAAGAGGCACATCCATTCTATATCACCTGGTAGGTTAACAGTACTAACATGTTTAGAGTACTTTCCAAACAGATTGTGTAGGTAACTCTGCACAACAAAGCACACCATATCCAACTTCAGCAATCTCATTCTGCACTAAGCCCCACTCTGTCCTCAGTATAAAAGCTTGGAATTGGCCAGTCAACATGATAGTTTTCTGATTACTCCAGTATAGAAATATAAGTCAGATATATACTAAGCTGGAAAACCTGGTGCAGGACTGGACATGCATGCATGTGGCAGTTAGATAGTCTCTAGCTCCATATCATGTCTATAATATAATCTTGGAAATCAGTATATGGCAGTTTTAAGGGGTTTCTGAGTTTATGTAATCCTTTTGATATAATATAATCTTCTAAAAGTATATAGCTCTGTAGTCTTATATTGTAATTAAAAGAACTACTATACCATGTACTTGTCTACTTAGAAGTGTTTAGTATTCCATGAAGGTGGTTTGTGAAAAATGCAACATGATCACATCGTCATTGTGGCCTCTGTCGTGATGCATTCATAGCTATAGATCTTATTGCAAACACAAAAATGTGAGCATAATAATAAAGAAAATATTAAGTATCATTTTGTATCATTTTAATATAATTGATATAACTTAAGACTAACAGCTGCAGCTAGTCGATCATGTTTGATTGATTAATTGATTTTTTCAACTCCATACAATCAGTTATAGCTGTTGTTCCCTGTAGGAGACATTACAGTATATGGACATACAATACAACTACACAAACTGACAGCAGTATAGTAAGTGCAACACATGATAACAAATAATTATTATAATTAGCTACAGCAGTTACAAACAAGACAATAAATTCTGGTAATGGTATATCATAGCTGGTGCACTGCTCCACCAATGGGATGCTTCATGTCTAAAGAAATGCTGTGAGAAGGTAAGATGATACCAGGCTCCAAGAGGATACATCTGATGTAATGGTACTGGTGAAATATGACACAAACAGAAGAGGTATTGTAGTGGTAGTAAATACTGCAATAGATGATGATGATTTTGAATTCATTACTAAACAATTAAACAGGAGTCATAGCAGATGTGCTAACTGTTAAGTCACAGACTTGGCTATAGACTGAATTAGGGATTAAATGTATCTGCAGGTACGTATAGGCAACCTCTCTTGTTTCACTACTTTTTTTGATCCCTAATCCAACTTAATTTTTCCTTCTATTATAAATTGGCTACTGACAGTGACGTTCACATGTACTGATCTATGAAAGTTCAAGGAGAACCTACAACCAGAGTACCATTGCCAAATCAATCCTGTTAACAAATGCATGGCAGTAGTGCATGTACATAATGTGTATAACCCTGGGGTAGTGGGGCTGGGCTACGCTGGGGTAGTGGGTCTGGGCTACACACACAGACATGAGTTCACTGAAAAAATGGAGACATAAACAAATCAATGTTTGATTTTTAACTATGTAATTATAAGCTCACACTCTGTTTCTCATATGACTTGCACACCTTTTATAACTACTCTCCTGCACATTGTGTATGCTCTATTAGAGTATATTGTAGTTGGTACTGTGGCCTACTTGATTTCTGCTGTGGTGGTACTACACCTTTATAACTGTATGTTCTATTAGAGTATATTGTATGTCCTACTAGAGTATATAATATATATTTTCCATGGTGCATTAACATGTAAAAAGAATCAGACCTCTTCTTTCTGTATATGTTCTATTACAGTTTGGCACTGGAAGAAATTAATTCTATACACTATACAATAAACAACTCTGTGGTGCATTTACTGACAAAAGAATGTTACGGAGAAAAGAATCATATTACATCTATTGCAACTGTCCTTTCCTTCAGGTCATAATTATTATATGTTCTATTAGAGTAAATTCTTAAAAAGTACTTCCAGACACTGAATATGTGATTATTGCAGTAGTGTATTTACTTGTGTTATGGGCAATGAACCAGACTTAGTTACAGAATGTAACAGCAGGAGCACATCAAATCCTATGAATCCTTGTCTCTAGGATTCAATATGTTCCTGTTAGCAGTTAACGAGTCTTATAGCCATGTTTAGTCATTTCAAGCCAGAACTACATACACGTGTTCAATTTTTCTTGATATATAAATTATGTGGTCTATACAGTAGCTTAGCGGTCATTTCATAGCAGACTTAATATGGCCAGTATAGCTAGTTTAAAACTTAGCAGCCACCTCTTTTAATAAGAACACCTCCCAAATATAGCCACATTTTAGTTCCAAAGGTGGCTTACATTAGTTCAACTCTACACATGTAGTGTACAAAATGCAAAATGTCATGTTTGATGAAAACAGCATACATGTACATGCATGCATAAAAACAGATCACTGGTACTAGAAAGGTAAAAAAATACTACATGTCACCTTGTACCACTTCATAATTCTTCATGACTTCTTGAATGCTACAAGACAATTCATTATAACGCATGGCATCTGTTATGACATCAGCATATCCACATACCTTACAAGGACACAGCTCATTTGGTTATTCCAATTCTTCTCTGATTTGTGGAACACCAACTTGCCTACTAGCATATTCCTATAGTACAAATACAGTAAGTCATTCACAGTGCATACACAATTATATACATGAATATTACTCATTATTATTATTATACTGTGTCAAGTACATGTACATACCAATGGGACAGCCTAACAACAGGGTAAGGCATAATATACAGTGCATAGTCATCACACTGTGCTTAATTTAAAAGAATACTGCATACAGTAGCTATACTCACAGCAGTGCATTGTAAATACCAGTTGTATAAAAGTGCTATGCAATTACATTACTTCCAGATCAGTATATGATTCTCTGAAGTAACTTATACATGACTGCTATTTTACTTAATTATGACTGGTGAACCCACCCATATACTGCATCAAAAGGAAGAAGAACACCTTACCTATGATACATCTGGATTTAAGGTCAAACCATAAAATGACAGGACTAACAGTTGCACATTTCTTTTTGTGTTTACACAACATGTACACACATATTCACTACATAATCACAAAAAGGTTTACAGGGTCTCTGGAAGAATGGCCATATACCACTCCTTGCTAAAAGAAATTATAGTTACTAAATTAGCTAGTCCTGTGTGTCCATCTTGTGCAAGAAGTCACTTACCCTAATATAGTAGTCTGCAATAGACTTAGTGGTAGTATAGCATGTAGAAGAAAAAAATTTTAAAGCTGGATTAGGGATCAAAAAAAGCAGTGAAACAAGGGAATACCTAAAAGGCAGTGAAACAAGAGAGGTTGCCTATATAGCATGCAGATATACTAATAATAAATTAATTAAATTAATCCCTATACTTCAGTCTATAACCATGCATGACTGAATTAGGGATTAATTAAATGTCTACTATAGTATATCTGCAGGTATAGGCAACCTTTCTTGTTTAGACCAACTTAATTTTTTTTCTACTTGTTTGTTTACTTTTTTGCACCATAATTATCTCGATAATTATGGATGGTGAACCCACGCATACCGCATCAAAAGGAAGAAAGACCCCTGACATACGATAGATATGTCTGGGCGCATGCCCCAACAATCAATTATTATGATAAGGGAAGTGCCATTACGCTTTGCTTTCAGCCATGTTCAGACCATTACACAGCTCTACAGATGGAGAACAGTACAAGAAACATCATTCCAGAAAACACGGATGATTTTTGTAATAATGCAATAGTCAGCAGAGAAGAAACCATACACACTACCATGAATTGGCACCTGGTACTGTCAGAGGAATGTGATGGGACACAAAGGTAAGTCCATGATGCATGTATTGTATGCACTGCGGTTGGCGAAAAGGCACATCTCGGGACAAAGTGACGTCAAACAGTGAAGAAATCAAGCCCATATCCTTATATCCATTGTTGAGTTATGTTTGGCTGAAGGTATCAGTTAGTTAGTTAGTCAGTTACTAGAAAATTCAGTTAAAAAATAGAAACTTGCTGGAAGGGTTTGGAGCAGACATTTTTGGACTTAGCTATGCCTAACTTATATATACCACCAAGCTGTTTTGAAGGAAATGTGAGATTGGTTTTGGAGTGATATTTCTGGCCAGAAAAACCCAATTCTGCATGATCCCTAATATACAGTACTATCATACTGTATGATAAGTCTATTGCAAAGAATTGTATTACTTTTAACATAGGATCCCATCATTGTGGCTAAATTTTAAGCTAAAATAGTAGAAATTCAGCTTCCCGATGAGTATATCTGTATAGAGCCCCGCCCACAATATATTTATACATAACTTACATTATCTTAAAACTAAAATAAACATTTTTGTGCTACTACTGTATTGCCTCGAATAGTGGCTTGGGTAAATACCGGTAGTGGCTTACATGTTTATTTAGCTTTTTACTCAGGCGACTATAGGTATGGGTGAAAGTTGCTTGAAAGAAATAAATGCCTGAGACAATACGGTATCTTAACAATGTATTGGCTCACTTAAAACCAAAATTTCCCATCCCCTGGAACACTTAGACCTCTACACTGGCTTGCAGTCTGACAGTTAAAATTCAAACCCACCGGCAATATAAAACTTTAGGCCACTGAGATCAATGGGGCAATGTTTTCTGTATCAAAGTGGTCAGGGATAAGTTCGGCTAACTGCATGACCACAGGGCTGTAGCATGCATTATATGATAGAGAGGAAATATTTGAGGTTTCAAAGTTAAGCAGATCTATATATGGCATGGCTAATGTACACGTATAATCAATACAAACACTTTAAAAAATTTTAAAAAGTTCTAGTGCTTAGTCAAAGTGATCCTACAGTGAAACAAAGTCCATGTTATCCAATACAAGATACAAATTATACAACTCCAATTTAGATAACTTTCCTTTAACCTTTAACCAAATAGTAATTAACACACAAAAATAATTTCCTATGAGAATATTTCTTCTCCAGTCCTGTTCTGAACTATCTTGAATTAACTACAGCACCAGCTTGTATATGAACATGGCAAGTTTGGAGGTTCAAAGAATTTTCTATAAGAGAAGCAATGCCATTTTGGATGACAAAGTGCACACTTAAAATCACATGTACCAGTCCACCATGAGCAGATAATGTGTTCATGAAACTGTCAGAAAGAGCTAATTTATCTGATTGAATGCATAACTCTTGCAAGTTGCAATTCACTGTTGGTGATATCTGGTTACCTATACCCATATACCACCAATATATCAGATTCTCATAAATGTTGATAACATCAATATTTTCTGTAACACAGTGGATAAGTAATGGAAAGTTGGATAGTATCAATAGTTGTTCATTTTCAACACACTTGTTGCAATCCTTATCACGGTATGCTTCCAGTGCTTCCATCTTTATGCATTTCTGGTGTAGCCGATTGATAATGCTCTGCTTAGATTGGTCATCTCCTTCAAAACATTGCAAAAAACATAGTTCAATATCTAGATAAGTTAGATGTAGATCAACTAAAATTTCCCACAGTTGTACACAATTCTCCACTTGTTCAACAGAAATTTCTATAATGTTTAGACCTTCTAGCTTTTGACAATTAAGTAGCAATCACACATAAACTTTGCAGACTTTTCAAACAATTAACATTCTTCAGTAAGCCAAGTTGTTGCAAGTTGGGGCAAGCAATAGCTAGTTGTTCTAGGTGATCAGAGTAAAACACATCAACACATCATCTGCTCTGATCGTAAGTTCCTTCATAGATATTATATACTACACACCCACATAGATATTATATACTACGCACCTATGGTTCCTTGATGGTATAACCAAAGGCAGGATGTCCTACAACCCGAAGCATGTACTTAATGTCATCTTTTGATATTCACATAATATCTAAATATTGTAGTTTTCTCATAGATTTCATGACTTTCCATAGTTGGATATGACTTAGTTTAACTAACGGTAAACTAAGTTGTACGAGATTATTACAATGCTGTAATAGTGGGTATCATGAGATTCGGAAATGATACTCTTTTCTACCAAACGACTCAAACACACCGTCAATTGAACGTTTCTCACGGAAATCGAAATGTGTCCAGGTAATGTCTCTCCACAATGACGGGGTATCCATTGCTGCTCGTAGTTGTTGTGAAACGTAATGCAGCTTCACTCTGTCATGGGGTGCAAGTCACAAAAGAAAATATGTACATCAGCAACTCTAGTTGAAGGGCCAATAACGTGTATGTATAGGCCATTCACTTAACAACCTGGAACGTCTGTAGTTGGCACTTCACTCCATCACTGAACCGAGAACTGTGACACATGTTGTAACCAGGGGTGGATCGAGGGGCAGGGGGGAAGGGGGGCCAGTGCCCCCCTTTAGAATTTTTTTTATAGTGTTGCTCATTGAATATAGCTAGGCACCTTAGACATAATTCAAACATTTTTGATGCAGTTTATGACTATGTATAATATAATAAATCTGTCTCTAGCAAATGGTTACCTATAGGGGAACTATAGGTGGGTTAGAGCACCCCCTACAATATTTTAGAAATCGAGATACTCTAATAGAACAGTCATTTACTCTAATAATACAGCCAAGAGTAGCATATTTATAAAACACTGTTTTTCATTTAAACAATTACTAAAACACCTATTATTAATTGAGTTACTGGCTCTATCTACACCCTAGTGACTATAGAAATTCTCTGGAGATGAAAAATCATGCAGCTGCACACCACTTTCCAGGATTATCTATATGTTTAGATGCTTGTGCAGGGGACCTTATGTTTTGTAGTTTGGTAATATTTAATAAAAATTTTCAATTTAATTTCAGCCAAAATTAGCACCAAATTCATTCTCTAAAAATAGGTCAATTTTCAAAATTTCCTTATAGACTTTATAGCTACTACCAGCATTCATGCTTCCAGTATTGAATCGAATTTTCATAAACATTTAGCTACATATTTTAGTCAAAATTGCCACAAAATTTAATATCAGAAAGTTGATTTTTCAAAATTTACTATACTAGCTAATCCTTTCTAGCTCAACATTCATACTTCCAGTGTTGAACTCAGCAAATTTCAGTCATAATTGCAATTTGCCACCAAATTCAATCTCAGAATGTTAAGTTTTCAAAATTTCTTTAGGGAGCAGCTTAGACCTTTACACTATACTAAGTCTGGTTTTTTACTCAGTAGCTATACTATTAGCATTCATACTTCCAGTGTTGAACTATCAACAAATTTGAGAAAGGTTTAATATTCGATGTCCTGAGAATAGCCTCAAATTGCTTAAATGCAGAAATGCATGCACTGATTAAATAAGCTTCTCACACATCATTGTGTTGACACAAATTCCACTCAACATGGGCCCATCACACACTAATGCAAACAAGAGATTAAAATATGGTTGTAGTAAGACTACTCAGGGTCATTCATTTGAGCTATAAGCTAAAGCTTACATTTCACCATTCAAGGGGATGGCACTCCAATATACCCTGTACTCTGATCTTCATCCTCGGTCAAAGTGGTCAAATTCGAAAAATAATTGACCCTTGACTTACGCTAAAATCCGTGCTTGACTCTTGACTGAATTTTTGTAAATTTTTGTAAAATTATGGTTATGTTCTAATTCTAAAAGTATCAATTGTGATATGCACTTTACAAATGAACTTGTCTTTTGACCTAGTGCAAATTTCTTGCTTGATTTTTGTTTTGACCGAGGACAAAGATCAGAGTACAGGATATATTGGAGTGCCACTCCCTTGCCGTTGTTCAAACATGGATGATAACCATAATAAGGTTAATCTGAAAATATCTGACAGACTCACATACTTGACACTTTAGAAGTCATATATCATTGAATGCAACAGGCTAGGCTTACTTGTGTTATAGTTAACAGTCCATCAGTTGCAGTGTCCATCCAGTCTGGTGTTCATTATTGCTATTCCGGGCTCTTATTAGAAAGTATTCAACAAATTACGATTGAAATATGTAGTAGCTCACAGTGCAGTATGGTTATGGATGGCCTTATTAAGATACTGTAAGTAGAATAATAGAAGCCTTAGCGATAGAGAGAAAACCACTGTCTGTGTTCATGCATCATTAAAGTGGTTTCTATTTACACCGCGGTTCAGCTGGTAGCTGGTAGAAGCCATGGAAGGCATGTAATGAATGCTAGAACACGTTTTACAGTAAAAATAAAATTTCCAGTTTAAAATTGGGGGTTCGACTGAACCCCCTTGAGCTGTTAAGTCACAGAGGGACTCCACACAGGTAGAGCAAAAATCAGTTAACAATTGAGTGCTCAGAGTCCGTGCTTGTGTAGCTAAATTGATTTGGGTAGTATATCAAATATTTGATATTTGATTAGTCCGTGGATTAGTCATGGAGGCCAGTACTGCTTATATCCACTATCGGTCCATTGCCATCAACTACATTGGGAGGATGTATAATCTGCCTGCTTCCTATGATTGGATTTGTTGGAGTTTACTGCTATCAAAAACAAAATTGGAAACTAACTGCAGCCAAAAATTCATTAAAACAGCAGCTGCTGCAGGGGTAGCAGATTAGCCTGGCAGGATAGTGTCATCAGCTAGCATACTGAACCAATAATAACCTATCTGTAGCTTGGAGCTATATATTAGAAATAACAATGGCCCAAGAGAATTTCCTTGACTAGCAGAATCCACCCAACATTGGTTGTCAAGCAGAGAATTGCCATCAAATTTCTTTACACAGTGAATCCTTTCACCCAAATAAGTCTGAAACCACTTTAACACATTTGACCAAGTGAGGACACTATCCATATCAAATGATCCTTAGTGATGGTTGCAACTTACAAGGATTTTGGTTAATAAATCAACAGTGTAATTCAAGCCAGGTTAATCCGGCTTCAAAATTAACCTGACTCGCTTTTCTAGTATAGGGTTTGCATTTGATCGATGGCATTGATTTATTTGGTAATGGGATAGACAGCTTTAGCTGATAATGTTGTACCGTGGCATATAACGGTACCAGTAAAGGCCAGTCCACTTTACTGTTGTAATCAGCTTATTTTTGAATCTGTTTTCCTCTTAGTGTGCGCTAATTAAATATCGTCGTATCTACCAATGTCTACGTCTGGAAATCCCAAGAAAAGACCGTACTCAGATGTCTCTCCAGATAAGTCAGCACAGATACTTAGTAAACCACTTGATGTTTGTGGTAAATGTAATAAGAAGTGTACGTCTGCTAAAGGTGAGTCAATTCAGTGTGATCTTTGTGGCATGTGGGCACATGCCACCTGTGAATGCATATCTCGTGAACAGTTCAAGGCTGTTAAGTCACTTTCTTCACTAAGTAACTTTGTTTATTACTGTCAAGTTAATGATTGTGCCAGTCGTATAAAGAATATCACAATTGACTGGGTCCAGTCTCATGTCTCACCACAAATTGAATCCATTGTTTCAGATCTCACCAAAGAGCATCTCTCAAAGGAGTATTCAACTCTACAAAAAGCTGTGTCTGACTTGTCTGCCAAGATTGACAATCTCCAGGCTCAAGAACTAGAACTAAGTAGCAAAATTACTGATACTTCCAATGTCATCGGAAAGTACCCCAGTAAGTCTGCTGTGACATCCAATGACCGCAAGTCTAATATTGTAGTGTTTGGTGTTGAAGAATGTCCTCAGAATACTCTAAGGAGTGCTCGTATAGCTAGAGATACTAAAGAAGTATCAAAGATATTTGGTAGCATTGATGTTCACGTCGAACCAAACCAAATCCTGGACTGCTTTAGACTGGGAAAATTTTAAGTCCCAACAAACCAGACCCAGACCGATCCTTGTGAAGTTACACCGTGCAGCTACCATTCTTGCCAACCGAAGCTCACTGGCACCTCCAATATTTATCAAGCCTGACTTGTCACCTACTGAGCGAGATATCGAGTCCATCTTACTAAAAGAAAGGTGGTCTCTAATCCAGAATGGTCACTCAAGAAAATCAATCAAGCTTAACAGTCAATGCAGCTGCATTTATCTCAACAACCAACTGTATGGGAAAGTTATCAACTCCCAATTCCAACGTTCTACACAGACAATTCCAACTCCACAAAACACAACTTCCCATCCTCAACAGATGGACCAGTCTCCACTAATCAATCTCAGTTCACCAAATCTAGTTACCTCTGATCCCTCCCAGTCAACCACCACCACCCAAGTCAGTAGTGACAAGTGACTAGATCATGTCTGTCTAATCAACATACGTAGTATAGTAAATAAGTTTAAAATTTTCCAGGACTATGTTTATTCAAGATCCCCTGATGTTATAGGAATAACTGAGACCTGGCTGTCTAGCAAAATTTATGATAATGAAATTCTACCCTCGAACTATCCACTGATTCGCAAAGATCGTGGCTCTCGTGGTGGTGGAGTCATGCTAGCTGTCCATAATTCCAAATCATACAAAGTTTTACCTTCTCCTCCTTGTTTAGAAGTGCAGTTAGTATTGGATCAAGCTCTTCAATTATCTACTGCTTAGTATATATTCCCCCAAACTCCCCTGAAGAGTACTTAATATAATTTTTTAATTATCTACAGTCACTCAACAGTGCTACTGATAACTTACTACTTCTTGGTGATTTCAATTTTAGCGATGTTAATTGGGACTCCTTGTGTGGCCTTTCTCCTGCCTCAGCCAAGTTCTGTGATATTATTTTTAATTTGAATCTTTCTCAGCTAATCTGTGAACCAACTCATATTGCTGGAAACATGCTTGATCTTATTTTAACGAACATTCCCGATCACATATTCAATGTAAATGTTCATTCTGTACCACCTCTGTCTATTCCCTCAGATCATTACATAATAACTTTTGATGTGCAAACTCTCAATCATTATGTACATAACCAAGCAACAACATCATTTGACTTTACCAAAGGTGATTACAACAGTCTCTGCTACTTTTTAAGCAATTCTGACTTATCCCCTTGCCTTGAGTCTGACAATATTGAACATGTGTGGTGCTACATTAGTGAACTTATCAAGGATGGGATAAAACAGTTTATACCCACTGTTAGAGTCAATCGCTACAATCAGCCTAAATGGTTCAACTCTTCTATTAGACACAATATTAATCGTGTTCGAACTCTTAGACGTAAATACAATAAGCATCCCTCTGAACAGAATAAACTCAAACTTGAAAATAACGAAACACTACTCCAAGCTGAAATAAGCAATGCTAAGGCTGACTATGAATCTACTTTGATCTCTAACTTTTCCTACAGCAACTCTAAAATCTATAAGTACATTCGAAGTTTAACAAATTCCAATTGTATTCCATGTTCTGTTTATTATGACTCCATCTCTGCCAACTCTGATTCAGCTAAAGCCTCCCTTTTCAACAAATATTTTTATTCAGTATTCACCAAAGCATCAAGCCATCCTGTACCCCCTGATTACATTGATCATCATACTATGTTATCTGAGTTCAATATATCTGATAGTGAAGTACTTAACGTTCTTCTTAATTTAGATACCACCAAAGCCATGGGACCTGATGGAATACCACCAATTGTTTTACAAAGGTGTGCCACAGCCCTTTATCAACCTCTCTGCTATTTATTTAATTTAACGCTTCAGTTTTCATACTTGCCTAGAGACTGGAAAGTCCATAAGATTGTTCCAATTTTTAAATCAGGTGATCCCACCTCAGTGAAAAATTACCGTCCAATTTCTCTACTCAGTAATACATCTAAAGTTCTAGAACGTATCATCTACAACAAAATGGTTGATCACATTTCAGCCTACATCAACCCTGCTCAGTTTGGATTTATGCGCAATCGGTCTACTACTCAACAGCTACTTCTATTTCTACACAATGCATTTTCTTCTCGTGACCAATTTGATGCCATCTACTTAGATATCAGTAAGGCTTTTGATTCGGTTTCCCATTCTTATCTATTGTCCAAACTTCATAACTTTAACATTTCAGGTAGCTTGTGGCTTTGGCTTCAAGCCTACCTTAGTACCAGATCCCAGTTTGTTTCTATTAATAACTGTTATTCTGATCTTTTATCTGTTGAATCTGGGGTACCCCAGGGCAGTATTCTCGGTCCACTTCTCTTTATCATGTTTATGAATGATCTACCTAATTCTATTACTGACAGTGAGGCTTTACTCTTTGCAGATGACACCAAATGTTTCAGGCACATTAAGACACCTCCTGGCGAACAACTGTTACAACGTGACATTGACAACCTCTTTAGCTGGAGTACATCCTCTGATTTACATTTTAACTCATCTAAAAGCTGCCATTTATCTTTTAACCGGAAGTCTCCTACATCATATACTATTAGTGGTAACATAATCATTACTAAACAATCACATAAAGATCTCGGAGTTACATTAAGTGATAATCTTGAATGGAAAACTCATCATGACATTATTTTAAGTAAAGCTTATAAGACATTGGGTCTTGTACCTAGAACCTTCAGTTCATCTATACCACCACTGACTAAAGTTAAGCTATACGTATCTCTAATCAGGTCTCAGCTCATGTACTGCTCCCCTATCTGGCGTCCATATTTAGTGAAAGACATCAGTAACCTAGAACATCTTCAGAGACGAGCCACAAAGTATATTTTGAACGATTACATTTCCGACTATAAAACTAGACTTCTCAAACTAGAGCTTCTCCCATTAATGTACACCTTTGAACTTTCAGACATCATGTTTTTCATCAAATCTATCAAAAATCCAACCAGTAGTTTCAACATTCACCATTTCATTTCCTTCTCTACCAGTGCCAGATCAGGAGGCTTCAAATTACATCACAATCCCTCCACCACTAACAAGCAACGACACTTTTACTTTGTAAGGATCTGTCACTTATGGAATGCGCTTCCATTAATTGACGTTAATCTGTCTATTGACACTATCAGGAACAGAGTCAAGTCCCACTTCTGGAATCATTTCATTCATAACTTTGACCCCCTCAACCCCCATACACTGCACTACCACTGTCCCTGTAGTCGGTGTGTTACTGCATGATCATTTCTCGATTAACTACACACTGTTTTAGACAATTTATCATGTGTTCTTTTATTATTATTTTATAATTACTACTTTTGGCTGTAGGAACAAGCCTACAGACCTTTAGTACACCATGTGTATTGTCAATTCTTGTATCTGTGTGTGTACCTAAGCTCATGCTTGTATGTGTGTACTATAAAGCATTAATAAATAAATAAATAAATAAATAAATATATCTCAGGGAGCTGAAACAATGCATACAATTTATCAAGACACACGGTAGTGTGTCGTGCGGCCCAAGAAGCCGGCGCGTAACACCTGTGAGTATATTGACAGGAAGAAAGAAAACGCAATTTTCGCACCTCCGTAGCTCTGTGCTTCCTTGATGAAACAAGACGATTTTTGCTGTGGACATGCCCCCCAACTGCAGCACTCCACATTCCAAATTTGAGCGAAATCGCTTCGCGCGTTCCCGAGATATGCGACTTCAAAAATTGGCTCAGTTTCTTCGTTTTTTTTTCCTTCTTCTTCTTCTTCTTATTTTTCTTTTTCTTGTCGCACACTTACAAAAACTGCTATAAAACTCGAACGCTATATCCGATTGCCTTGAAATTTGGCACACAGAAGGGGAATATAAGGGCGCATCTCGGTACCAACTTTGGCTGTAATACGATAAACAGGCAAAGAGTTATGAGCGATTATTCACGAAAAATAACACCAATATGTTGTCACGCCTACAGGGTAAACCGCGTATGGGAAGAAGCTGAAAATCGGTGGGTGAATAGGTTAACTATTGAACCTCAAACCTTTTGTGGTTTGAAAGAAATCGAGCTAAAAAACAGGAAGATACAACAAAAAAACCAACAGTGTGTAACAATTACGCAATCGAGATTAGCTAATTAAAAAAACGACTGCTTGCCACGCCTACCAGATAAACCGCTTGGGGTAATGCTTTGAAAATCGTTGTACAGATGGAGTAATCATCTTAGAAAGGCTCATCAATGGTGTAGAAGAATCAGACTTAAAGCCACGGAGTTATAACACGAAATCCAACTTGGTGCAGCAAGTGCGAGATCGAGATACTCTAATAGAGCAGTCATCCTAATAGAGCAGTCACCCTGAAGAGAATTCAAGAGATCAGCTAGAAATAAGAATCCTGTATAGAGATCAGCTACACACAAGTCACCCTGTAGAGAGATCAGCTAGAAGAAGTTACCTTGTAGGGAGTTCATGCAACTGTGGAAAGAGATAGTTCAGCTAGAAAAAATCACCTTGTAGAGTTCAGCTACAAAGAAACCACCATGTAGAGAGTTCAGCTACAAACAAATCGCCCTGTGGAGAGATCAATAGAAGAAGTTACCTTGCAGAGAGTTCAGCTACAAAGAAACCATCATGTAGAGAGTTCAGTTTCAAACAAATTACCTGTAGAGAGTTCAGCTACAAACAAATCTCCCTGTAGAGAGATCAGCTAGAATAAGTTACCTTGTAGAGAGTTCAGCTACAAAGAAACCATCATTTAGAGAGTTCAGTTTCAAACAAATTACCTGTAGAGAGTTCAGCTACAAACAAATCTCCCTGTTGAGAGATCAGCTAGAATAAGTTACCTTGTAGAGAGTTCAGCTACAAACAAATCACCCTGTAGAAAGATCAGCTAGAAGAAGTCACCTTGTAGAAAGTTCAGTTACAAAGAAACCACCATGTAGACAGTTCAGCTACAAACTAGTCACCTTGTAGAGACATCAGCTAGAAAAGTTACCTTGTAGAGAGTTCAGCTACAAAGAAACCATTCTGTTTAGAGCTCAGCTGCAAACAAATCACCTGTACAGAATTCAGCTACAAACAAATCACCCTGTAGAGAGATCAGCTAGAAGAAATTACCTTGTACATAGTTCAGCTACAAAGAAACCACCAAGTAGAGAGTTCAGCTGCAAAGAAATCACCCTGTAGAAAATTCAGCCACAAACAAATTGCCCTGTAGAAAGATCAGTTAGAAGAAGTTACCTTTTAGAGAGTTCAGCTACAAAGAAACCATTCTGTAAAGAGCTCAGCTGCAAACAAATCACCTGTACAGAATTCAGCTACAAACAAATCACCCTGTAGAAAGATCAGCTAGAAGAAGTTACCTTGTAGATTGTTCAGCTACAAACAAATCACACTGTAGAGAGATCAGCTAGAAGAAGTTACCTTGTAGAGAGTTCAGCTACAAACAAATCACCCTGTAGAGAGATCAGCTAGAAGAAGTTACCTTGTAGATCGTTCAGCTACAAGCAAATCACCCTGTAGAGAGATCAGCTAGAAGAAATTACTTTGTAGAGAGTTCAGCTACAAAGAAACCACCATGTAGAGAGTTCAGCTGCAAAGAAATCACCCTGTATAAAATTCTGCCACAAACAAATTGCCCTGTAGAAAGATCAGTTAGAAGAAGTTACCTTGTAGATAGTTCAGCTACAAACAAATCACCCTGTAGAAAGATCAGCTAGAAGAAGTTACCTTGTAGATCGTTCAGCTACAAACAAATCACCCTGTAGAGAGATCAGCTAGAAGAAGTTACCTTGTAGAGAGTTCAGCTACAAAGAAATCATCCTGTAGAGAGATCAGCTAGAAGAAGTTACCTTGTAGATCGTTCAGCTACAAACAAATCACCCTGTAGAGAGATCAGCTAGAAGAAATTACTTTGTAGAGAGTTCAGTTACAAAGAAACCACCATGTAGAGAGTTCAGCTGCAAAAAAATCACCCTGTATAAAATTCTGCCACAAACAAATTGCCCTGTAGAAAGATCAGTTAGAAGAAGTTACCTTGTAGATAGTTCAGCTACAAACAGATCTCCCTGTAGAGAGATCAGCTAGAAGAAATTACCTTGTAGAGAGGTCAGCTACAAAGAAACCATTCTGTAAAGAGCTCAGCTGCAAACAAATCACCTGTACAGAATTCAGCTACAAACAAAATCACCCTGTAGAGAGATCAGCTAGAAGAAGTTACCTTGTAGAGAGTTCAGCTACAAAGAAACCACCATGTAGAGAGTTCAGCTGCAAAGAAATCACCCTGTATAAAATTCTGCCATGAAGAAATTGCCCTGTAGAAAGATCAGTTAGAAGAAGTTACCTTGTAGAGAGTTCAGCTACAAAGAAACAAATCACCTGTACAGAATTCAGCTACAAACAAATCACCCTGTAGAGATATCAGCTAGAAGAAATTACTTTGTAGAGAGTTCAGCTACAAAGAAACCACCATGTAGAGAGTTCAGCTGCAAAGAAATCACCCTGTATAAAATTCTGCCACAAACAAATTGCCCTGTAGAAAGATCAGTTAGAAGAAGTTACCTTTTAGAGAGTTCAGCTACAAAGAAACCACCCTGTAGAGAGATCAGCTAGAAGAAGTTACCTTGTAGATCGTTCAGCTACAAACAAATCACCCTGTAGAGAGATCAGCTAGAAGAAGTTACCTTGTAGATTGTTCAGCTACAAACAAATCACCCTGTAGAGAGATCAGCTAGAAGAAGTTACCTTGTAGAGAGTTCAACTACAAAGAAACCACCATGTAGAGAGTTCAGCTGCAAAGAAATCACCCTGTATAAAATTCTGCCACAAACAAATTACCCTGTAGAAAGATCAGTTAGAAGAAGTTACCTTTTAGAGAGTTCAGCTACAAAGAAACCATTCTGTAAAGAGCTCAGCTGCAAACAAATCACCTGTAGAGAGATCAGCTAGAAGAAGTTACCTTGTAGATAGTTCAGCTACAAACAAATCACCCTGTAGAGAGATCAGCTAGAAGAAATTACCTTGTAGAGAGTTCAGCTACAAAGAAACCATCATGTAGAGAGTTCAGCTGCAAAGAAATCACCACTGCCCAAATTTCAAGGCAATAGCTCTTTCCAATCTGAAGTTATCAATTGTCAAAGTTGGCAAATTGAGTGTGGAAGGCCCCTTTTCGCAAATCCAGTCACATATGTGTTATATATATAATTTGTACATTTACTGATAAAATATTTAAAGTACATCTACTTCATCTTTTCTTCTTCCTGTAGTAAAGAAAAAAAACATAGGTCCCAAAGCTGGCCATAGGCCGGCTTTGGGGTATACAAATACAAAAAGAAATGAAATCTAATCCAAAACAGCCAAGCTGTAAAAAAAGTGTGCGGCCCTCAGAAAGGCTATGGTGAAAAAAGATGTGAAATCCAAGGTGGCGGCCAAGAAATGGCTGTGATGGTAGGTTAATGGTAAAAATTTTAATAATGACAATTCAGGTAAATTTTGTGAAGCGGCACAAAAATTCACCTGAATTGTCGTTATTAAAATTTTTACCATTAACCTACCATCACAGCCATTTCTTGGCCGCCACCTTGGATTTCACATCTTTTTTCACCATAGCCTTTCTGAGGGCCGCACACTTTTTTTACAGCTTGGCTGTTTTGGATTAGATATATATACGTACACCAAACTTAATTATTATTATTATGTGTAAAAGGAAAGGAGGCAAAAGCCTGTGGTACCTTATCATTACAAAAAAAGGTTAACTTAAGACTAAAGTTAGTACAATATAATTAAAAATCAATTTGAGTCATTTGATCTGAGAAGGAATCATCAAGCTGGTTCTTACATACATTTTGAGACTGTGCCGTAATGTAGCTATAGATCATTGGTCCAGCCATGACAATCGAATTAAACAATCTGTTAGAAATAGCTAGCTATGTATTATTAAATTGAGTCTGATTCAATGATTTGCTGGGGTAAATTGTTTCAATCACGAACGGTCGGTCGGGAAGAAACTCATCTGGTAAATAAGTATGATCAAGAGTTAATAATAGACTCTATTATTAACTCTTGGTATGATCATGGTACCAAATAGTGGAGGCCTCATCCCAGCATCGGGCATTCAGTCTACTGGGTCACATTCGCTGTGGAGGTTTCTGTACGGTAGAAATACAACACAATACAATACAATCCGGAGAGCTCTCAAACCGCACGTGGTCCCCAATTCTAGATTATTACATGCCGCACGTTGCTCGGGAATCCCAAAGATGGCGGTACAAACCGCGCAATGTGAGACATAGTGACTCAGTAACGGATTGGGATTGGTAGCGGAAAAGCTGTTGAAGGTGCTAAGCAGATATGGATAAAGGTAGACTATACTTGTTAATGTATGAAAACTAGGTGCACTGTTTGTTCTCCCTTTTTCACGAAGAGGGCGTGCCGTTCAGTCGAGTCACGTTCACGCATTCAGTGGTTCGCTCCACTGACTGTAAGAGTGTAGTTCAACGTTTTACCGTAGATGGGTATGAAAATACCATTCTATTTGCGGAAATTTTACAAATAACAACTAGCTACTATTACCTCTGGTTAATTCACGCGGCGAATGACGCGAGATTCAGTACTTCTGGCGGAGCGCGCTCTGGCCAGCCACACAGTCTCACAATTCTCTAATTTCTGATTTGATAGAGGTACCAGGGAGGCGCTAGTAAGATACTTTTTGTATCCCACAAGTCAAAGGTAAAAGGTTATAATAATAAATTTTACATTTTCATAACTGCCGTGACAAGCACAAGTAGCCGCTAGGCTGGTGTTGACACCTCAAAGTCTAAGGTTTAGTGTGGTGGCACCACAAATCATTGCGAGGAATCATAACCAAATAACACTGCACTTGTAAGGTTGCTCTGAGTTATTCACAACTAGTACTCATGGCTCCATCATAGTCATTTGCACAACAACCTTAATACCACGTGCACGTTACATCACAAATGCAGCTACACCCATCATCTACTTCTGTTGCAGACAGACACATAAATAAATAAACAAGTACACAAAATTTTTGGAATTTTCAACTAGAGTAGGGACCATAGCACATCGATAAAAAGTACTGAAACAAGCTGAAGTAGTGCACGATATTAAATCACAGTAAAACAATAACATATCAAAACTTGTGTAAGATATTCCGGATTTCCGAATGGGTTATGCCCGTTTCGTATAAAATAACACCGTCCTCTAAACAAGGCGCCATAACTTCCGCGTACTTTGGTTGACGGACACGAAGTTTGGTTTATCAGTTTCCTTGATGAAAGGCGATTCGATTCATGTGTAAGTTCTTTGTGTAGTAACGAAGGGGAAGCTAGAAAGGAGCCTTGTACCGCAAAATTTACGTGTTCAGAATGCCCGTAAAAACACGTGTTTTTAAACATATTTCTATAACCTAACCTGCTTAACAATTTGTACGGTCGGAGTCTTATTAAGCATCATTCGCTGCGTAGAATGATACCAAATTTAGCGAATTTGGTTGAAGATAACAACTTGTAAATTGGGATTTTCCCGGCGAGATAATTTAATTTTCCAATAGGTTAATGTATGGAGCGTGTATTATGTCATCATCAGCAGTAAATAACTGTCGCTATGGCGACATTTTCCCATTTGTACGGTCGGAATTGGATAGAGAAATTCAAGGGCTTTCTTTTATTGTATGGTGTGCTGTAGAAATTTTGTGAGTTAAAGGTTGTAAATTAGTGTTTTTGCGTGTAGTGTAAAATACATGTATTTTGTATTGGACAAAAAATGACAAGGAATGATGAGATTTTATGATCAGCCTGTTTTACCGAGTTGAGGTTTCAAAAAGGATATTAAACAGATATTAGATTTATTTAATGCATAATTCTTAATTTTTAAAGGTTTAACCCAGTGTTTGAAAACTTTTAATGTTGACCACCTGAAAATGCTTGATTTGACAAATCCCATACATATGTTTTGATATGAGAAGTGTTTATCCCTACTGTGCTCAAGATACCATAATGGAAATGCACAGTAGGGATATAACACTTCTTATTGTTTCACTGTGATTTAATATCATGCACTACTCCAGCTTGTTTCAGTACTTTTTATCGATGTGTTATGGTCCCTACTATAGTTGAAAATTTTTTATATGTACTTGTTTGTTAACTTTTTTTTGTAAAATAAAACTATTATGACTGGTGAACTCACACATACCATATCAAAAAAAGAAATGGTGCCACACACCCCGGTTATCAATTATCATCTGAAAAGTGAAGTATCCATTATGCTTCGTTGTCAGCTATGTTCAAGCATTACGAATTTGAAAAGCACCTCTACAATCAAAGAAGCCACTATGAAAAATATGGACAATTTCCGTTACAAAGGGAAGTCATCGCGTGCTACCACCAAATCGATACCTTTTGCTGTCAGCAAAGATGAATGGGGACACAAAGGAGGACACTGTATGGTAAGTCCATGAAGAATGCATTGTACGTACTACGGTATGCCAAAAGGCACGTGTTTGGCTGAAGCAACGTCGAACAGTGAAAAATCAGGCCTATAGCCTTAGCCGTTATCGAGTTACGCTTATCTGAAGGAATCAATCAGTCAGTCAGTTACTCAGTAGGTCCCTATTACTCAGTCAGTAGAAAATTCCGTTTGATAATTAAAAAAAAAATTCATTGCAACTTAATGAAAGCATTTTGGGTCAATCTGAAGGCTTGTTTTAGCTTAGTTTTATGTAACCAATACTGCTTCATCGTTGTCACTTCAAAACTTCACAATTATTTGCCTCACGCTAAGGCACTCAGCAATGATGTTAATGTCAATTGGTATAGGCATGTCATTTTTAAAAATCAATTTGCAAACATTGTTGCAGCCATTTCTTGGTTGCTACCTTCTTTTTATCCTTGCCTTTTTTGAAGGATGTTTGGATTTAATAAACTTTTACTTCTGAGAGTGTGCTAAAAAAGGAGTTCTTGTGCCATACTTTTACTGTATAGTCGGTACGCATTCACCTGAGCCTCCGCCAAATATAGTAATATCAAAGAGGTGAACACATGTTCACTCCCAATGGTTTTATACTGGAACAAGCATGTTTTCATGTTGTAAACATGTTTGCGCGCCTGAATCGTCAATACTAAATGTATGGGATATTTTAAAAGCCTTGTTCTTGTCCGTATCAAAGCGCTTTTTCAACTATTAGTTCCTCGACTATTAGTTCCAATGATTAAAGGGCTTCACAGCGCTACTAAATGCTTGGACAGCTGGCCCATGTAACAAGAGTTATTAACAAGAAATGAGGGCTCAGGTGAACGTGAACAGACTATAGTTCATGACAGGAAATGATTAACATAGCTACATGTAGACTTGTACAATTATATATGTATCTCATACTTGCAGATATCCATGATAGGAATATTGGAATAGAAGCTCCTCCCCTTACAGAACTTGTAAAGAATATTCTGCAAAGATACCCTGAAGGCGGCCAAATATTAAAGGTATAAATGCATTTAGCAAAGATGTATTTTTCTTGTGTTTATACTGTGTTTTTGTCTGTAATTTCAGATGACTCAATCTTCCATTATTAGGTTTTTTAAAAATGCTGCTGCTAATTAGCTATATAATATAGTCCGGTGGATTTTAAGTGACGTGTACCCAACAAATGATGGTTCGTAGTATGGCTAAGGGAAGCCTGTGTGGGCATATACCATATACGACAGGAAAGTTTGACAAAAGGAAAAAGTTGATGAATCCACACTTCATCAGCTTTGGTGAATTAAGTCAGTGTTGATGAAAATCATGGAATCATACTTATAGATCTGAACACATCCTTTTAGGTACTTATGGGCATTTGACAAATTAATTATGTATAAAAGTTATTGATTCAAATTTCTTTTTCTTTTGTCAAAATTTCCTGTTGCATGGTACAACAGACAAGTGTGTATTATATAGAAACCCAAATTTTTCATTCATTTATAGCTTAGTTGTACCAAAACAGAAACATGTCATTTAAATTGAGATATTTTACATTCCAAATGCCTTCTAAGCCTTTTAAAATTTATTCATGTTTTTGTCATCTTCCTACAATACATGAATAAAATGCACTTATTTTATGTGATTCAGTTCAAATTTAGAGTACGTTAATGTTCCAACTTTTGTATGGATCAGTTAAATGAAAACATTAGTCAGGATCCTAGTGGGATGGCATTCACAGATACGAGTCTAGCCAACACATGATAAAGATACTCTAATAGAACAGTCACTCAAAATAAAAGAAGAGTGCTAAAATTTTGAAAATGTAGAAGGAGTGCTTATATACATCAACAAAGTACTTATATACAACAGAAAGGAACACATCATTATGTGTAGCTATACCCCACACTCAGGGTATAGCAATCTGTTTAACAATCTCAAGCATGACAAATGCATGGTCTATATCCATGATTATAGGAGTTATATAACAAGAGTAATTTGAGGTCATTGAGTAAAAAAGGTTAGGATTGTCTCTTACATTGTAAAAAGAGAAGTTGCTCTGTTTCATTGCCTGTTCACTACTGTTCTCAGTTCTGGCCGCTGGTAATTATTGTTATGTGGTTTACTACTCTACAATAATAAGACCCATTAATTTCATCTGTAGATTTTCTAACATGTTTGAGCTTTGGATCAAAAGTTAAAATTTTCATCTGCTTGTCTTGCCTTTGTTTCCCTGTCACAAATACACTAATGGCATTTTTGTATGTAATGGATCTTTCTCAACACACATGATACAACATACAATACATAGTGTACTAAGTGGAAAAGATTAATTATTTTTGTTGCTCTTCAGGTGAATCTCAATAGGTACCACCACACAGCATTATCCTTAATGATATTGTATTTTATAAATGTTGACTTAGATTAAATGTACTCTTCTACAGGAGTTAATACAAAATGCTGATGATGCTGGTGCTACTGAGATCAAATTCATGATTGATCCTCGACATCACAGCACTGATGGATTGTGGCGCCCAGGATTGGCAAAGTTCCAGGGTCCAGCCTTGCTGTCCTGGAATAATGCTCAGTTCACTGAAAATGATTGGAAGTCTATCTCAAAAATACATCGAAGCTTGAAAGAAACTGACCCGATGAAAGTAGGACGCTTTGGGTTAGGATTTATATCTATTCACCACATTACTGGTAAGTATTTGATTACATGCATGAATGAGATCCTAACAAACCAATTCTAGCTATATTGTTCATGCCCTTATATGATGGTCACCTAGGTTGATCTCTATTTCTTGGGTGCTTGTAGTCTGCTAATCCAGTCTGGTATGCAAATTAGTGGTTTAGCTGTGAAGCAATAAGTCCATGTCATTGACCATTATGATTGGGTTATGTTTGCTTGAAGGAATCAGTTAGTAAGTTAGTTAACAAGTTAGTCAGTCAGTCACTGAAAATTTAAAACTTTATAAATACTTAAGTGTTTCAAGCCACTTCGAAGCCAGTCCATTTCCTTAATGATGACTTGGCAGTATATATTGGCATTAGTGATTAATGCCAGTTTTTTGTGGATTTCAATGTTTACTAGTGTCCTTATATCTTGTTACATGCAGGAATTGCAAAGTAATAAAAATACTGTGGGATACTAGTATATTGTGTCTGTAGCCTGTGTGCTAGGACACCCACCACATAGTATAAATTCATGCAACTCAGGAGCAGTTCCAGGGAGGGTTTTAAGGTTTCTGTAGGTAAAAATACTACAAGAGACTTTAAACTAGTAGGCTACCTATTATTTGTTTTGTTAAATTAATAAATTATGTATATAGTTAGATCGTAATGATACTGTACAAATGTAAGCAGTGGAAACAGTTTAAGCAGTGTAAGCTGTATTTATTTTTGATAACACACTATTTTAAAATGTTTAAAATCTGAAAAAAATAACTGAATGCTATGTTGTGTACACTTATAATGTAAAGTTGCCACATAAGTGTCACCTGGTAGGCATTCCCTAAACCCTATTATAGATGCAGCAGAAAGTTTGGATATCAGATGTCAAAATTCCTGGAGTTGTCATGCAATTTTTTTCTCTCGTACTGTATACCATTTCAAGCAATCTCTTTTTTCCTACCTCTAGATCATATAGTGGATATACATACCAAGATATTCTAACAAACATGGGGATTCTTTGTTATGTCATGACGGTGAACAAATGTATTGAGGCCTATGGTGGAAAGTGTGGCTTGCTTGATTATGTGCACAGCAAACCAGTTATGAGTGCTTCTTCCAGGGTGACAAATTCTGGAAAGCAGTACCCCTGGTAACATAAGCACTGCACATAGTGGTAGTAGCATGTAGCAGTGCAATTCGTGATTGGGTACACACCACTAGATCAGGAATTTTTTTTTGTTCAAATAATTCAGTGTACATATTCTCTATTGGTAGGTTAAAAATATGGGGTATTCCAGTACTCCCCAGGGCTGCAAATGTAGCAAGCTTTTTTGATCTTATTCTGAGACTTCGTCCACCTGATCTATGTGTAAAGCAAACATTACTCTTTTGTGTACATCCTTCAGTGTATACTTGTTGGAAATAATGGACATGCATGTGTTGCATTGTGGAGAAGCACTAGCCAGCTGATGTTGCTGGTGATCATGCTGTCATTCCTTCCCTTTTGTAAATCATGGGGTAGCAGCTGTATCTCTCTGTTGTTGTTTTTTTTTGTTGTTGCTGCTGCTGCTACTGCTGCTGCTACTGCTATATACTGCTGTTGTTGTATTTGGTTTGCGGACATTGATTAGCTACATCTCTCTGTTGTCCTTCTTGTCTTAGCACAAGAATTTGGCATATTTGGTGATAAGCAGCTGCATCATGTTATCATCTTCTGTCTTCAAAGACTTCACACATTCACATCCATGGTAGTATCTCAATTTATAATTCATTGAATGTCAAAGAAAACTTGTTTCTGTTTTGCATTGTTGCTTATTCAGATTTTGTCTTTTCCTCAGCTTGGTCGTTTTGTTAGAGAAGCATGGAATTATAACTTCACTATTTCAAACTTTGTTGTTTACTCTCATGTGCTTAAAATGTGCTGATGTAAAGCTGAGTGTGATGATCAAAATGTGTACAATGTTGTATGGGAAAAAATGGCTGGCCCAAGAGAGACTCTAATTTGAGACCACTCAATCACGTGCACAAATATCTGAACTGTTATATATGTTGTGGTTTTCAATAGAGTTTTAAGTTGAGTCTTCCTCTATATACACCAGTGCCTTCAATATGTTGTAAAGAATGAAAAAAAAGTGTTTAGCAATCAATTAAGTTATTAGATAATGATCACTTAATTTCACATAAGTCTATATGTTGATATGTGTAGTGGCTGCCAACTAATCAATGTGATGGAGAAAGAATACAGACAGGTTAATGGACAGACAGCTAGATTGGTGCCAGATAAGGTGTCAAACCTAGGTGACTTTGACTGTAACACACACTAACAATTCACATTATTCACCTTCTACATACATTACATACCCTGACTTTTTACAACACGTGACGTGACATTCTCTCTCTACAAAGAAAGTTAAAGGGAAAAGTAACACTGAGGTGCATATAAAAATAAATGGACTTATTGTTGTGCACATAAGTTGGTTTATTAATTATCTGTTTAACAATTAGTCAGTAGGTTGTGGGATACGTTAAAGGCTCTGGATTGACTATGTATCTGCAGTTGTCCTTTACATAAACAGTATATGCCATATTTTACTGGTTAATAGCTGCAGCTAATACTTATTAATAACCACCCCTCGATAGTAACCACATTAAATTATTTGAATTATATAAGAGCCACCCTCAGATAAGAAAAGTAGTTTAAGCTGGTGCAAAGTGCACATTTGAAGCAGAAACATACCATGCAATGGAGTTGTTTTAAGCCAGGTGTTGAAATGGCATATTTGAAAGGACAGCAAAGTATCAAAGGATGATAACTGTGGTTATAAGCTGGTATCTCATAGTTGCACTCTTGATGACTTTCTTTAAAAGTCTCTAATTGTTATTCTTCATTTTTTAACACAAACAAGTGTATGTTCAGTTCAGGTTGTAATTTCCATAGTGACTGGATTGATTGCAGGGGCGTTCCTCGTGCTGTTCTTCATTTGTAACACTGTATAATGAGTGGAACATAAAGGAGCAGAATGGTCACTTCTGTAATTGGGTTGCACTTGCACAATTAATTTTACAATGTGTCTGGCATCATCCTTTCCTTTGATGTGGTGTGCAATGATTCACCAGTATGTTGAAAAAGTGAACAAACAATTGTATGAAAAGTAGAAATTTTACATTTGATTTAGGGATCATTGAAACAAAAAGCAATGAAATGAGAAGTCACCTACTTAAACCAGCACCTGAAATAGTTGACATTTAATTCCCAGTTCAGTCATATACAGTCAGGAGGAATTAAATGTCCACTAGTACAGCTGTAGGTGTTGATGATCTTCCTTGTTTCATTGCCTTTTATTTTTACATCAAATGTAAAATTTCTAATTTTTTTCTTATACTTGTATAAGCAATGTCAAATGGAATGCTGATACCTCTTCCCTTAATAGTTCTTCTGGTATTAGATAAATTCCCCAAAGAAATATTGCACAGAATGTGTTTTTGTTTTATTCCTGTGCATAAGAACTGATCCTGCTCCTATATCATTGGCACCTGCCATTACTATCTTTCAGTGACTTACTTTGGAGTCCTACTAACAGGGTTGAAAGAAAGCATCTGGGGTTGGTTTATTTTTTGACATATTTTCTTTTCTATACAGTGGAACCTCCTTTTTCCGGACCTCCATTGTCCAGGCACCTCCATTGTCTGGACAGCCCAAATTAGTCATGTGGCTTGTATATAGTCTGTTGACAATAATGAAGTTTGGGTTGCTATCTTGTTGTTTTAGAGTGTATCCCCATAGGTTGATCTTATTGATCACTTGTGTACGTGCCACATGCCTAGAAAAGTCAGAGTGATATCTGATTTGTAATACTCATGCAAAAACAGTTTGGCTGTACAAAAATGACCTGTCCATGAAACTAAAAGTAACTGACGACTAAAGAACTAATATCTGGTAAGGCCAAGTAGTAGGGATCACAAAGAAGTAGGCGTGGCCCACGAAATAACATCACCTAAAAACCAGCCTTAATTTCCCCTGCAGTATTGCTTAGGTAAAACTAAACCCAAACAAGTTTTTAGATTGACCCGAAACGCTTTCAGAAAGTTGCTACGGAATTTAAAAAATATATACATTTAACAGAATTTTCTACTGACTGACTGACTGACTGACTGACTGACTGACTGACTGACTGACTGACTGACTGACTGACTGACTGACTGACTGACTGACTGACTGACTGACTGACTGACTGACTGACTGACTGACTGACTGACTGACTGACTAATGCCTTCTGACAAGTGTAGCTCGATAACAGTTAAGTCTATGGGCTTGATTTTTTCACTGTTCAACAGCACTTCAGCCCGGGAGGTGTTTTTTGGTATACTGCAGTACGTACAATGCATTCTTCATGGACTTATCAGTGTCCTCCTTTGTGCCCCATTCATCTTTGCTGACAGCAAAAAGTGTCAATTTGGTGGTAGCATGTGATGGCTTCCCTTCGTAACGGAAATCGTCCATATTTTTCATAGTGGCTATTTTGATAGCAGAGGTGCTTTTCGAACAGTTCTTGATTCGTACTGCTGTGTAACGGGTTGAACATAGCCGACAACAAAGCGTAATGGATGCTTCACTTTTCAGACGATAATTGATATAACTGGGGTGCACGGCACTATTTCTTTGTTTTGGTATGCGTGGATTGCAGAGGTGCTTTTTGAACAGTTCTTGATTCGAAATGCTGTGTAACGGGTTGTACATAGCTGACAATGAAGCGTAATGGATATTTCACTTTTCAGACGATAATTGATATAGCTGGGGCACGCGGTGCCATTTCAGATGCGGAATGCGTGGGTTCACCAGTCATAATAATTATTTACAAAATAAGTTAGCAAACAAGTACACAAAATTTTTAACTAGAGTAGGGACCATAGCACATCGATAAAAAGTACTGAAACAAGCTGGAGTAGTGCACGATATTAAATCACAGTAAAACAATAAGAAGTGTTATATATATATATCCCTACTGTGCATTTCCATTATGGTATCTTGAGCACAGTAGGGATATAACACTTCTTATTGTTTTACTGTGATTTAATATCATGCACTACTCCAGCTTGTTTCAGTACTTTTTATCGATGTGCTATGGTCCCTACTCTAGTTGAGAATTCCAAAAAAAATTTTGTGTACTTGTGTTAATACTGGCAACAAACTACACTTTAAAATTTGGTCCTTTATCATTGACTAGTGCAGTCTTGCTGCATTCCTAATTAATTCCCTATAACCTTAATTGGCTAGTAATTTGGCCACATTTTTTCTCCTCTACAATGACTATTGAAAGGGTACCAATTTACTAGCCAACTAGAGTTAAAGGGGATTAATTAGGAATGCAGTCAGACTGCACGAGTCAATGATAAAGGATCAATGTTATACAGACTTTTGTAAATTATTGGTAGTTGCCAGTATTAACATTCATTTCTTGGCCTCACCAGATATTAGCTCCTTTAGTTGCTTAGTTTGTGGACACATCTTTTTTTCTACAGTTGTATGGGGGTATTGTTGTATGATATGTAAATCACTCACTCTGGCTTTTTTTTCTAGGCATAACATATGGCGCACAATTCATCACAATAAGACCGTCCTATGGGGATACATTATAAAACAACAATTTAGACATTAAAATTAAATGGTATTTATAAAGTTGGTCTTTGTTAGAAGGTGGTCTTTATAAAGAGGTGACCACTAAGTGAAATTACCTAATTACCATTTGATTCCACCATTCCAGTCCATTCCACTGAATCCAGATGCCCACCTGTTGGGCAGCTTGTTTATTTTTCTAATATTAAATACCACTTATATTGTGGATAAGCTGATGTTGGTGATCATATTGTCTTTCCTTCCCTTTTGCAGATGAATTCATGGACTATATAGTTGATGAGTAGCTGCATCTCTCTGTTGTTGTTTTTATTGTTGTTGTGTGTTTTGGCTACAACTCTCTGTTGTCCTTCTTGTCAAAGCACAAGAATTTGGCAGGAGGGTGGTAGGGTGGGTAACAGATAGACTTTAAAATGGACAGGATTGAAGTCCAGGCACAAAGTTACAAGCTCCTTAGTGGCTGATAGCTATGTAGCAGAGTTAATACAGAAAACATTTAGTGGTATGTATCAGGCCATCCACCAGTACACCACTGATTCTCATCAAGCCAAAACCAGAATTTATTGTCATTCAGGCTTGCTACACAACCTAAACAAGGCAGCCCTTATAACCAGCCTCGAGTAGTTGTAGTAAAACTTTAAATCATGAAACAGTATGGTAGTGTAACTACCCACTAGTGGTGTTAGCTTGACATGTGATTTGGATTAGTTTTGTAAAATCTGGGCGCAATTGGTTTTGCACATATTGTACAAATGGTAAATAGTAGCACTTAACCCAGACCTTCAGAAAGTTCTATCATATGGTTGTGTTAGATTGCAAGGCTGCATGCATGCATGGTAGCAACCAATAGTGTAGCAAACTTTAATACAATGGTATCTCATATTGTGCACCTTTACATGTAATAAAATGCCACTAGAATTGTTCAAAATTTATCCTAACCAAGTGATAAAGGATTGTAATGATAAAGGGTTGATGTATGATACTTGTGTTAGCTATTGTTATTGTGCAATTTTATTTACAGATTTACCATTCATCCTCAGCAATGATACAATTGCAGTTCTTGATCCACATCGAGTGAATATTAATATACAGAATAAAGATGGCTCTCTGAAGACTGGTTGTGGGTTGTCTTTAAAGGATTTTAGACGACATTTAGGCAGTATAGACTGTTTCAAAGGGTTGTTCAATTATTCACCAGAACAGGATCGATACCCAGGAACAATATTTCGTTTTCCTTTACGTGATTGTCATTCAGAGATTTCAGAATCACTATTTGATTGTGACATGGTTAACAGAAAGCTTTACTATTCTCTGGTTGAAGAAGGTCCTCTTCTGTTATTGTTTCTGAAGAATATTTCAAGCATTGGCTTGTACCGTTATGACATATACACAGGTCAAGAGAAGCTTTTGTACCAAATACGTGTTGATCAGAGCAATGTCTCTGCAGTACAGCAAGGTAGGAATAAATGCACTCAAAGTGCAGAAAATTGGGGAAGACGTAATGATATGTTCTGCCACATAAATTCAGTACCCATTGCATTTGAGAACCACTTTATGGAGACTGTACCTAAGGAAGGTAGGTACAACTGGCTAGTGATGAATTGCATTGCTGGAATGAATTGTGACAAGCTACAATCACTTTCAAAAAAACTAAAGGTCATTCCGTGGGTAGGAATAGCAGCTCAATTACCATCAGTTCAAATATCTGAATGTATTAAGAGTGGTAATCTTGATGTTTGTGATGCAGAAGTTGCTAATGTGCTTGCTCAACTTTCTAGATATAAGGAGAAAATTCCTTGGAAATTTGATGAACCTCTTAGTGTCCCTGGTCATGCCTTTTGTTTTCTTCCCTTGCCTTTTAAAACTGGCTTGCCTGTTTGCATTCATGGTTACTTTTCAGTTGCTGATAATCGTCGCAGCATAAAGTGGCCATCACATGATGAACAAGGGGAAGAAGCACAGTTTAACAAAGTACTTGTTGATGACCTGATTACTCCGCTGTATGCAATCTTGTTAGCATGCAGGAGTACTCTAATTGAGTACACAAATTTCCCTGTTTTGTATAAAAATTCACATGAGATGTTAGATCCGTACTGTCTGTGGCCTCTGTTATCACAGAGTTCAGGTGGTCACTCCATGTGGTTAACTCTTGTTGAGCAGGTTATCACATTGTTAGTGAATAATGACTTAAAGGTAGCATGGACTGCTGCTAGTGGAGGTCAAAGAATAAGTCTTTTATCTGCTTTGTATTTACCAGGGACCTTCTCTGACATTGAATCTGATGTTTCAGAGGTTGTTGTTGAAACTTTAATTGCTCTAAATCAACCACTTGTTGTTCTTCCAATAACAGTCACACAAGTTATTAGAAATATTCAACCATTAAGAGCCAAACTTCAGTCCAGAGAGATTTCTCCTAGTGTAGTTCGAAGCTGCTTAAGGAAGGTTGCTATCAATCAGGTACAAAATATTGTAGTTGATAAAGTAAAATGCTCCTCACTACTTGCTTATGTGCTGAGTGATGTGTCATCAACAAACTGTCATGAACTGTTAAATATTTCGTTGTTGCCAGTGGAAAAGGCTGGAGCTTTACCAAAGCCATTTTCTCAACAAGACTGCATCTACATACTTGCTGACAAGAAATGTTTTTGTTTTCTCCAGGAAATTACTGACCAGTTGGTGTGGAATGAACTTCGTATAGATGTAGTAGAACAATTGAAAGTAGTGATTGGATCCAACTTGTTAAAAATGGCAGATGCTAAAGTGGTTTGTTCTGAACTTATTCCAATGTCCATGAGAAAATGGACCAATTCCAATGGTGATGAAGTACAATGGATACCAAATGCAAATCGCCATCCTCCTCTTCAGTGGCTATTAAATCTTTGGGAATGGCTCAACGCTGCACTGTCTAAAGATATTGGCAAGAGTGATATTCTGAACTTGTCAATATTTCCCAAACAATGCTTAGAAACTTCATCTTTACCATCAAACATAAACTTAGTTCCTCTGTCTCATGGTAGAAGCTGCTTCCTGTTGTCAAGCAGTAAGCAATTTCCTCCATTCCTTCCTTCCTTTGTTGAGAGGATAGGGTTTACAGTGGTGCATGAAACACGTTTTGTTTTCATGCAGTCACAAATCAAAAATGAATTTAATCCAATATCTCCTGAGTCAGTTACCGAAGTGTTGGGTAGCTCTACTGATATTAGGAGTATTGCAAGTTGCACTGATAGCCAACCGTCTAGTGACAAGGCAGAGTTTCTAAAATATGTCTCTTTGATGAACAAAACTAGTTTGTCAATAACAGAAGTGAATGCTCTAAGACAGTTACCACTATTCACGCCTATTGGTAACAGTCAAACGTTTGTTGCCCTGAACAAAGCAGAGTGGATATTACTTACTGAAGGGATAAAACTTCCAATATTGTTGAAATATCCACCAAATATTATTCACTATAGATCATTGGCAGAAGCTAGGCTATTGAAACTTCTAGGTTGCCATCAGCCTAGCTTTACAGAGTTATGTATAACACATATAATACCATTTGTCCTAAGTGGCTCATGCAGCAATGTAAATAATACTAATGTCTTTATGAAGTGGATTTTGGGGATTCAAATGGATCAGGCACTAGTTGATCATTTACGTTCTTGCAAGTTTGTTCCCAGAGGAACATCAAAGCAGCTAGCTAAACCTTCTGAATTGTATGACCCAGAAGATCCTAAGTTTCAGAGTCTATTCAACCCACAAGATGACTGTATACCATCTTCTGAATATAGTGATTACTTTCCAGTACTGCGAAGATTAGGGATGCAGACATGGAACAGTGTCTCATCTAATGTGAAGAGTCTTTCTCATTTACTGATTGAGCGAGCTTCAACTGTGTCTGTGTTGTTTGGACACAACATGAAACAAGCTTTTAACAGGTCATGGGTGATTGTGCATTTACTTAGCTTAGTAAATCCTGGTAGAGAACTGCTAGAGATTTTGGCAGATATTCCTTTTGTGTTTGCTAGTCCAAGGCCTCCTGAACATGAATATCCTAAGAAATTAAAATGGTATGGAGAAGGAAAGCCATCAACCTATTCTCTAAGAAACTTATATCCAGTTCATTGTAAATTACTAGTTGGTAGTATTGGACCAGTTTTACATGACTGCTATATGCAAATAGAGTGTCAAAGTTTGTTTGGTTTATTGAAGTCATTACCATACATATCAGATTTGTTTTCACAACTGACTGCTCTAACTAGAGTTTCTAGACCATCCAGTGAAATGTCTAAGATAGTGTTTCTTATATATGACCATCTTAGATTTGAGGAGCCTAAAACACTAGCAGACAACCGAAGTAACCTTCCCCCTAAATGGATTTGGATTGAAGAAGAATGTAAGTTTGTGTCTCCAGCACAGTGTGCTGTGGTGTCCACCGAAGATAATTTAGATTTATATCCATATTATTATACACTGTCTAATATGCCTCAGTTGAAAAATTATTTTCAAATGTTTCTTTCATTGGGTGTCAGAAAGAACTTTACAGAAGATATAATTGGTCAATTTTTTTCAGAAATTCGGAAGAGTTCTCTGGCTTATGGTCTGGATAACACGCAACTGAAAGTTGTCTTACACATTTTAGAATGGGTTCACCACACTGGCAAGGAACATATAAAAGTGTTGCTTCCCACTGAAAATTTACAACTCCTACCTCCAGAGAGTTGTACCTACAATGATCGTTATTATTCTGATAAACCAATGATAAATAGAGGCTATGTATTTGTTCATCCTGAAGTTCCTTCAGAAAGAGCACAGTTCTTTAAAGTAGTTCCCCTTGGCCATAGATTGGCTCCTTCAAGAAAGCTTGGCTTAAACTATATTAAGAAAGGACCACATCAGTCAGTGACTAGTCGTCTCAAAGAAGCAATTGGAGATTATGGGTCTGATGTTGACGTGTTTAAGGAATTGATCCAAAATGCCGATGATGCTCATGCCACTGAAGTGAAATTTGTAATTGACTGGCGACAACATCCTTGTGATACTCTATTAGAACCAGAAATGAAGTCCTGGCAAGGACCAGCATTGTTAGCTTACAACAATGCTGTTTTCACAGCTAATGACTTTGAAAATATTTGTAAATTAGCAAGTGGTTCTAAAAAATCTGACCCAACTAAAATTGGTAGATTCGGAATTGGATTTTGTTCTATCTATCACTTAACTGATGTACCAAGTTTCATTAGCAGTAACTTCTTCACTGTCTTTGATCCTCACACTAGCTATTTGGGCAATAGAGTGAGCACTGGTAAACCAGGAATGCAGATAGACTTGAAAGAAATTTTCAGTTATCTTGATGTATTTAGGGATCAGTTTGCTCCATATTGTGGCATGCTTGGGTTTGACTTGACCAAAATGAAGGAGGGTTATAGTGGTACTTTGTTTAGATTTCCATTTAGAAATGATGACACTGCTTCTAAAAGTGAAATTTCACGAATGGTATATGATGGACAGAGAGTGAAAATGTTATGCAATACTCTAAATAGATTGGCTTCAGAACTGCTTATATTCCTGCAACATGTTAAGAAAGTGTCTTTGTACGAGGTGGAGGCCAATTCTAGTGTTGAAAACATGAAATGTGTTTTGTCAGTTACTAAAACACTTGAATCACATTCTATGGAAGGACTAACTTTAATTGAGCAGTTTAGGCAAGAGCATGTCAATCTACAATCGTGTCAGAAGAAACTGTTTAAAGTTGAAGTCCTTGTAAATCAAGAGAAGTATGGAAACCACTGGATGGTCACTTCCTGTTTGGGTAGTGGTAAAAGTAAAAGATTAGCTCAGTCACCTAGTGGTAAGTCTGATGGTCTCTGTCCACTAGCAGAAATTGGAGTGCAGTTAAATAAAACTGAATCATTTGTTCATCCTAAACCATGTGATGGTAAATTGTTTTGCTTTTTGCCATTGCCAATACAGTGTAATTTGAAATTTTACTGTAATGGCTATTTCTCCATTAGTAGGGATAGGCGCTGGTTGAAGAAAGACAATACAACCAACCAGATTACTGAGTGGAATGTTGCTCTCATCAGTGATGCATTGTACAACTGTTTTATCAAAACTATTGTTGCTTTAACTGAATTAAGCTCACTATCTCAAATAAGTGAAACAGAGAAAAAGATATTTCTTGATTCCTACTATTCTCTTTGGCCTACTACAGAAAGTTACAACAATGAGATTAGTAGAATATTTTTTGCTGAATTTAAAGCTAATATTTGTCTTATTGATAAGTGTATCCTGTGGTCAGATGTTGATGGGGGCAAGTGGCTGTCTCCTAAACATGTGTTTGTGTATGATCATTCTCGATATATATCATCAGAGATTAAAAAAGAAATAGTTTCTCTGTTACTCAAACATCATTACCCAATTGTTGAAATTCCTTATGATATTAAATCTGCTTTAGGAGAATTAGTTAAAGCAATTTCTTATAAGGAATTTAGCAGCGATGTACTGATGTCTTCTATTACTACTTTAGGCAGTGAAATTAGAAACAGGCAAATTATTGCATTATTGTTGTATGTGGAGAAAGTTCATGACGCTGAGTGGGCCAAACAGCTTCTCAGACAAACTCCATGCATACCGACAAAACCAAATGGACAGTTAAGGAGACCTGGTGATTTGATTACTCCTAATTCACCTCTTGCTCCATTATATACTGAGCATGATGAGTGTTTTCCTATAGAAGCTTATATGGAAACAGATAAAGTTCCGGGTGTGTTAAAAAGTTTAGGTATGTCAAGCTATCAAATGACTTTAGACAAATTGAAAGAGAGAGCATCAAGTGTGAAGAACCTTGATGATGAAGAGGTAGCTGTGCAGCGTGCTACACAAGTATTTTTGTACATATCACGTGTTTATGGTAACTATGGTTACAGCATTGGTACCTTCAGGGAACGGTTGCATGGTGCACTCCAAACTGTTCCATTTATTCCTGTCTGTAAATGTCCTCAAGGTTTATCACTTCCATGGTACAAGTCCTCATCATCATTTCTGTGTCCAAAGGATGTGTTTGGTACCTCACAGTTAAACTTAGTATTTGCAAATGCTCCAGTTGTTATGAAATTTGAAGATAACTTATCAATACCTATTGCTTTAAATATACTGGGTATTGGAAGCATAAAACCTTCAATTGAGTTGGTGGCACATAATCTTGGCATCATAGTAGAATTTGGACATCAACATTCTCTCAATGGCACAGACTATGAGCTGCTAAACAATTGCTGTCCTGAGATGTACAACTTTTTAAATCAGGCTCTCACAGGTAAATTTCAGAATTTCTCACCTGAGGTTGATGCATTAAAGAATTTACCATTTATTTGGCAAGGTAATCAGTTACTATTTGCTAAACAGGTTGTGATAACAAGTGGCATAGCTGATGCATATCCATACCTTTGTAAGTTATCTGATGAAAATAAGAGATATAAAGAATTATTTGTTAAACTAGGCATACCTGAGGTATTAAACGAAGGCAAAATACTGTCTTTGTTAGAAACTATTTATTGCAGTTGTGATGGAAATTTGACAGAAGAACATATAAGATTTACGGTCAACTTGGCAGAGAAGCTGAGGACGTTGTACCCAAGAGAATGTGACAGTGTTCTTTATTTACCTAATGAAGAAGGCCATATGCAGCCAGTTGACAAGCTAGCGTACAAGGAAGCTGTTAATTTCCCACACTTAAGTGATACTGAAACATTACATGAGCATTTTCAAGCAGGTACATCTTGGTTACATCCAATGTTTAGTGGAGACTTGGCACGATCTTTGGGAATACCATCTGCTCTTGAATCTATAGTAAATGCAATGTCTGTGAATTTCCTTGATGGTACAGATTATGGTCAATGTGAAGATTTGTGTGATCGTCTCAATTCTATACTAAGAAGTTATCCTTATGATGTGTCAATTTTTAAAGAGTTCATCCAAAATGCTGATGATGCTGGTGCTTCTGAAATAGTTTTCATTTTAGATCATCGCAAGTTTGAATGTCAAGATGGTGGGCTGTTTGGTACAGAACCTGAATGGAGAAGCATACACGAGTGTCCCTCTCTGCTTGTGTATAATAATAGAAAGTTTTCTGAGGAAGACATTACAGGAATAACAAAGTTAGGCAGAGGGAGCAAAGAATTTTCACCTGAGTTTATTGGACGGTTTGGTATTGGGTTTAATGTAGCATATCATGTTACTGACTGTCCAATGTTTGTATCATACAGTAGTGGAGGAGTACCTGAGAATTTTTGTATTTTAGATCCTGGTGGACTGTATGCACCGGGTCACAGCCTGAAAAAGTCAATGCGTGGAAGACGTTTTGAATTTCATTCTCCAGAAAATTATCAGCAGTTTTCCAAAGAATTTGAACCATTCTATGGTGACGTGTTCACCCACATGAGTAAGCTTTGCAAAATTTGTTTGGGCGATATCCATACTGGCTTTTCTAATGGCTGTGTACTGTTTAGACTGCCATTTACTAGGTCCATTAGTGATTATAAAAGTAAACTACATGATGGGTTTAAAATGAATTCTATGGAAATGGAAAAATTATTTGTACAACTTGCAAACAATGCAGAAGATCTTATTCTGTTTCTTAGCAATATTAAAAGTATTTCAGCATTTGAAATAATGGAAAATGGCACTTGTTTTCATCACTTTACTGCATCTGCTTCCTTGTCTAATAATGATGTTTCTACGTGCAGGGAAAATGCCACACTAGTTAAACAGGAAGTCGAACTGCTTAAAGAGATTGCCAAAGCATCTAACAATGGTCAGAGCAATGGTGCGAATGATAATATATTGGAAGATGTTATGATCCTCAATGAAATATATTGGAATTATCAATTAGAAATCCAAGCAGTGAAGCACGAGATAGATGCAAATTCACATAAATGCGCTCTTTACCAAACTACATCCTTATGGCTGATTAGCCAATGTTTTGGGAGTAATGAAATTCCTAGTAGCACACTTATGGCTGCTCTCTCAAGGGGTTTAATTCCTAAAGGAGGAGTTGCTGTACAGTTGCACAGTAGTACAAGAAAGGTTACTCCTTATCAATTGTACTGTTCATTGCCATTGCCACAGAAGTCACACATGCCAGTGCACATCAATGGAAGTTTTTTGGTAAATGACTCTAGAAAGCAACTTGATGTTGTTGCAAACCAATCACCTTTGTCTAACTGGAATCGTTGCTTGACACAGTCTGTTGTGTGTGATGCATACATCAATGCTTTGCTTAACAGTAAGGATTTTCTCAGCAAGAATGGAACAGAGTGGTATTATAGCAAATTTCCTCAAGAATGTGCTCAGGGTGGCATGATGCATTTATATGACTTAGACAAAATGGTGTATTGTAAAATTATCAAGAATAATCTGTCAATTTTACAGAAAGACAACCTGGCAGATGATTTCTCATGGTTGCCAGTGATAGGCCAAGGTTGTGGACACTTTTTTACAGTGCATGATGATAAGTTTTCAGGTAATGATGACCCTCTGTTGTGTGAACGTGAGACACAGCTACGTGAACTCCTAATTAATTTTGGTGTTAACTTGACTAAAGCCCCAGTTGCGATTTATTCACAAATTAGCAAGGCAGCATCAAAATGTAATGTGCCATGTAATACTATGATAAGCCCAGCGTCTTTTATTAATGTGCTTAGGTTACTATGCCTGCAGCAGCATAAGGATGTCATTGCAAAGAATATCATTTTACTATTGAGATACTGTCTATCAACTGAAGAAGGCTGTGATGCTATAAAAGGTGCTCCACTCTTGTTAACATGTGATGGTGATGTGCAAATAGTGGCTCCAACTGTTTATGGTAGCAAGTATGCTCAACTGTTACCTCATAAACTAAATAAATTTATCCATCCTAAGTTGGAACAGGATCAAGGAATAATCAAAGTTTTATTTGATAAAGAATTTTACATGCCTATCCCAGAAATTAGGTTTGTGGGTATGAATTCACAGTTAATAAACTGTGAAGCTCCTGTAAACATTAAAGAATGCCAGGAATATCATCCCCAAATCATTGAACATTGGAAATACTTGGATGAATATATCAGAGCAAATCAATTGGTTGCTGTTTCTTGTTTAAATGAGTTTGATAGAAAGCCAATCATACCATCATCTAATAGAATGTTAGTACCAGTTTGTAATGCTAAAATGGTTTTGTCTCCAGAATATGATGGTCCTGTAAAGAAAATCATGAAGCACTTTGGGTTTCCAGTATTAGACTTTAGTATACTGTGTGATATGACATTTGACAACTATACCAATACTCTGAACAAAATACTAGCAGACTGCAGAAATGGAGATGACATCTTGAAATGCATTGAACTGAATAATTTACCTCAGCTTGCTCCATTGGAACATGATTTAAGGGAAGATTTGCAACATCTATTGTATGCCATAGCAACTAGTTCTTATTTACCATCTGTGAAGAGTTTTGTATATAAACTGCCAATATTCGATGCAGTTACTGGTGACCTACATGCCATAACAACCCTGCATGACACTTACCTCCTTTCTTATGGGATACCTAAAGCAGGGTTGAAAGAAGTAATGATGAATTCAACATTGCTACTTTTAGAATCTTCACCAAAATATGATCTAGTATACAGGTATCTAGGAATCCAATGCTGTGATATTGTGCAGTTTTACGTAAATGCAGTTATCCCAAATTTTCACAAAATGCACACTGAGGACATAATTGTACATGTAAAGTATTTATTTGCTCAAAGTTTTGATGATCCAACAGAATTGTATGATACTTTAGAAGGTACCAGGTTTATTTATGTTGTTGCTGAAAACAAGTTCTGTTTTGTCTGGGAATTTTTTGATCCAGAAGAAAAACTCTTTAAAATTTTCTTTAATCAAAAATTTCCACCGAATGAATGGTGCAAGTCAGAGCTGCTTACTATCCTCCGTCAACTTGGGCTTCAGAAGGACATATCATGGGAAGGATTACTTGCTATAGTGAAACGTATAGAACAAGAAATCAATGTAGAGGTTATGGAGCAAGGTATTCATGATAAAGCTGTTGCAGCTTTAGAGTTTATCAGCTTAAAATTAATCAAGTCCGTCCCTGAGGATGGGGTAGATGAAGCAACCTTGCAGTTTTGTAAGAATATTTCAAAAGTTGTATTTGTTCCTATTTACAAGAACAATGACATTATATCAGAAAATTTTCCAAAGAAGTATGTTACAAAACGGTGGACCAGTTTTAGTGATGGTTGTTTTGCTGCTTCAGCTGATGTGACATTTTTGAAAAGAAATGTTATTACAAATAATTTTGACTTAAGTTGTTACAACTATTTATGCAAGCATGTTGAAGCTCTGGGCATCACACACCCTCCTTTGTGCAGTACAGTAATTGAAAACTTGTTGGAATTGTCAAAAGTAGCACAATCATTGGTTCAGTCTAGTAGACACCAACAAGCCCCAATAAGGGTTTTCTTACAAAAATGTTTCAAAGACCATTATGTTTATCTGGATAAAGCTGCAACTCAAGATGAACTACTTCAACTGAAAAATAAAGAATGTATATTTGTAGAAAGTGGCTTAACCTATTCTGTGGTGAGCAGTGATTGTGTTGTGAAGAAAGGTCAGTTTCCATCCGTGTTCCCTTATTTGTGTGAAATATCTGATGATATGCTGGAATGTCAAAACATTTTTGCTGCCCTTGGCATTTCTGATGAACCTAATAGTTGTCATTACGCAAACATTTTACAGAAAATTTACTTACATTTCATTACCCCTGAAAACAAACTTAGTGGAAATTCAAAGTATTTAGATTTAGCAAGTGAAGTAAACAATTCTCTAATTGAAGCTCTACTTAATGAAGAAGAAACCGAGTCAGTTCCAGATGATTTTAATCCTGCAGAAGTGTACCTACTTGATAAACATCTTGAATTGTGTCCTGCTAGTCAACTTGCATATGATGATGTACCTTGGTATAGCAAACGACTTAAGGATGCTCAAACATACAGGTACATGATGAAACTCCAAGGTAGATATGGGGGAATCACTTTACCACAATCGTTGGGGGTGAAACTACTAAGCAATTTGGTAGCAGAGGAGCTAGATGATGATGTACAGTCTCTTGATAATCATTGCAGGGAAGAGCGGATTGCCAGTGAGAGAGACCAAAATCATGGCTGTACATTTGTACTTAGTCTTGAAAGTCTTTTGCAGTCAGAGCAATTTAAGTTAGGAGTATTAAGAATCATCCATCATCAGAAAAACACAGAGCTTACTGAAAGGGAAATTTCACTACCTGACAAACTGGGTAACTTACAATTGTTTTGCTATTATGAAATCAAAACAAATCTTAGAGATTTAAGCAATGGTTTAATCATACGAGGATCCTCTGATACAGTTTTTTGTGCACTAATAGAACATACAGATCATGATCCTTCACTTTGCATATCACCTCACCATGAGGACAAGGATGGTGTAGTTAAAGAAATAGCACAAAACCTTAACAGATATCTGGGTGGAATAATACAAAATGAGTCTCATTTGGAAGCAATGATCAAGTGTCCTAGCTATTTAGACATTGAATCAGCTTTAGACAAGTGCAAAGTTAGGCCATATACAGATGCAGCCAGAGCTACTGTAAAACCTCGATCTATAGGAGAAGAGATATGCCCTACCATCTATGACTTGTTAATAGTTATGAACTACAATATTGGGGAGAGTGTTAAATATTGGAGTGATGATGGTAAGCTGGTCCAAGCTAAGATCACTGCAGTCAATTTGCAGACTGCAACTGAAATTGCCACTAAATCTATTACCATCAGTACTAGTGATAATAATGATGGTGGGAAAATTAAGACATCACCAATTCTAATCAGCAAATTCCTTCAGCCTTCATTTTTTACCAACTGGATAAGTGATAAGACAATGACAGATTGTACAGGGCTACTGCTGTATCATTTGGAACATGATCCTGTTGTTGATCTTGTTATACTTCTGCAACAAATTGTATCATCACTTATAACTGTGTCCAACCATCAAGTTAGCATCATATTTAAACGATTGTTTTTTCAGGCACATTTCTATTTTGTTAAATGCAACAAAGCACCAGATTTGTTTAATAAAATTTCACTGCAGTATTTTGGTGCACAGGAACAGTTTATTGCATCAACTGTTGGTGAAGAAGAATGCAATGAACTTGCTGAGCTAATGGAAGATATGTGCATATACACAGATGGTGGTTTAGAGGACACTTCTGATGACGGTGGTGATAATGATGATGAGGTTGCTGTAGGATTCGATAATCCATTTGCTAATAGAGAATTCTCTGAAACTGATCTTATCAATGATGATGATTTAAATTTGTTGTATGTACAGAGAAGACAAACTAGTTACTTTAGGAGGCCTCACAGACGGTTAGCAGCTAACGTATCTGGTGCACAAACTCTGCACAACTCACAGAGCGGTACTGCACATCAGACCACACAGCCTACTGTAACACAACCACCACCATCTGGTATGCCAACTTTTATCAATGCATTTAGCCAACCTGTGATTCATTCTACTCCTACGCACAGTGGCTTGTTTAGAACACCTACTGGATATCGTAGTCATGCTCACCCTCGGAGACGAACTCCCACTAGTGTGTGGAACCAGAGTACACCTGTAGCAGGTACTGGTGCAGCTCTACCACTACCCCAAACTAACTTTATAACTGCTTTTGTTTGGTTAAAACAGGCCATTGCAGACTTCAATGCAGCTACACATTATGTTGAATGTACTGGCATTGCAGGTCAGCAGGTGAATGGTGACAATGATGACAACAGTGTTGGTGAATTTTCTGCATTGATTTGTTTTTTGAGTCATGAGGTTGTAGAAAAATGCCTCAAAGCTGCATATCTTGCCACATGTGGCTCCACTTTGAGTGGTCAAAGTAACATACGTGAAAGTTTGGTTGCTTTGTACAATCAGTTAAGTTCTTCCAGGTGCTGGCCATTAGTAGATGTAAAGGATTTTGTCCATCAAGTTAGTGATCATACCATGAAGTGTCGTTATCCTGATTCTCATGTTCCTCCTGAGGCTCCTTGTGTTCTTTATACGGACCTGGATGCACGTCATGCTTTGGCTGCTGCTCAGGAAATATTTGCTAAAGTCTGTAGTATCCAATGCTTTAAAGACAAGCTTCCATCTCAGCCTACTTTGCTACCACTTTTACCATCAATGATTTATCTGGACCCTGATCGTAAGTGCATAATATTTGTCTGTATGAGTATATATACCATGGTATTGTAAAAAAAACCTTAGTGCTCATATACACAAGAAAAGTCTGTAAACATAGCCACTCTAGTATCTGTATATATTTGACTGGTAGAGTCAAGGCTTGCAGCAAAAAATGCCAAGTTTTACTACACCGCAGTATAATGTACTTTTCAATGTATCCAGGAACTTATAAAATACTTTGACATCTATTTATTGCCAATCAGGTGTTCCATGGAGCCCTTTTGGGTAGTTCCACCTTATTGGTTGCAACACTGTTTCCCCACATATCCATAGGAGCTCACTATATACAAAACTATTAGGCTGTGAGCAAGACAGTAATGAGTAGAGCCAATGTATCACCAAAATGAGATGTAGTTCAAACTATGCTTTGTGGTTAATGTTAAGATTTATTGCACATAGTTTTGTCTGGCACTTGATCAAAGCGATGTGAAAAATGCATTTTGTCCTTATATTGTTGATGGCTAGAAATTGGCTCAATGTTTGTGTTTGACACAATGAGACCAAATCTTGATTTTTGTCTTTTTAACTGTATGTATGGTGCTATCTCACACTCCATGTATCTGGCAATATAGATGTCTATAATGCTCTTCTTTTCATGCTTGCATGTATTTCTTATGTACAGAACTTCCTGAAGAGTGGGAATGGCAAGACACAGATTTTAAAATATTTACATTAGATGCTAACACTAATGACGAGGAGTTCTGGAGAGTATCCAATCAACTGTTTCAGACTCTACCAAATGTAGAAATAAGGACAATTGAAAGAATACAGAATTGTGTGTTATGGAAGAAATACTCAATGAGAGCAAAGAGTATGGAAGACGAAAGTGTCCCTCGTGGTGAAAAGAGACTTTTTCATGGCACACGCACCACAGACCCTCAACAGATCTATAAGGGTGATGATAGTTTTGACATGCGACTTAGCAACAATGGTATGTGGGGAAAGGGCAACTATTTTGCTGTGAATGCTTCATACTCCGATGGTTATGCTTATCACCTGGGAAACCTAAAGAAATTGATATTGGCTCAGGTGCTAACAGGAATAAGCTACTTTTGTCAACCACGGAACACATTAACCATGCCTCCAGTCCGTCCTGCTACGGGACAAACAGGAAGTGTGCAACGCAGATACAATTCAGTTTCTGGTCAGACGGGTGGATCAAAGGTTTACATAACTTATGAAAACAATCTAGCATATCCTGCTTACATCATAACTTATACAGCAGCTATCTAGTCTAGGTTCAACTATTTTTATAATGTTTCACGTGTATTTAATAAGAGGATTAATTTCGCAGTTTTTCAGAGTTGTTGTATGATTTGTTTGACATGCATGCATTTCATAACATAAAATTACTATACACTGTCTACAGAGCTATGCTTACACTATAACAACTGTATAATGGTAAGCTGTTTTCCTCTTTCATTTATGTGGGTACCTCCAAGTGCTGTCCATTAGTTGACAGACATAGCAGCTATGCTTTGTTCATCAAGTTATCAATCATAACTTGTGACAAGAGGTGCCACTTTCATAGTTTGTTTGTTCCACTATTACATCAACTCTTTACTTGGATCATATGAATTGTATATATGACCAAGCAAAGTTAATTCTTTGATTCCCATTTCAAAGTTTTGTTAAAATGATGCAAACAACCATTTTTGTGAGCAACAAAAGGCTTAACAAACCACTTGATACAGCAATGGAAACATTTTCAAAAATTGGAAAACCGTGAGGTGGAAATAACCATATAATGAAAATTCTTCATAAAGTATGCAGATGGCAGTGGCTGTCAAGGAATTAAGGTTTATGCATGAACTATCTGTTGTGCACATGATCACGATATAAATATCCTAAATTATGTTCTGTAGTGTAGCTAATTGTGCACATGTAGCCAGGTCAGCTATTATGCATGGCATGGACAGAATTTATCAACCTTTAATATCCTGTGGCCATGGTTAGCTTTCAATGCAATTAAGTTAATAGTTTTCAGTACTGTATGTGATGGAGTGCAGTTTCTGCCCATATATGTTCAGTTTTTTTGTGGGTTAGGCCTATAGCTAGTAGTCTTGTGCATGTTGAAGACATTGGTGTTGTTCCAGTACCAGCTTGTTGTTTCAGTTCTGGAACTGTAACCTTTTAAAGTACAGTTCCAATTTAAGTTCTGGGATTAACAACTTTTAAGATTGTAGGTCTAATTCTACCATGCTCCTTTTCCCTCATGCTGGGTGTCTGCACTACTAGTTGTATCAATTTAATTGAATTTGGCAATATTATTGACTGAACCTTATTGAATAAGCATTGTGAGCCATTTTAACTATTATTTTCTAGCGGTGGTAACTAGCTTTCATATAAAGGGCACAGCATAATATTGAAATATGGTTTGATTCCAAGGTTGAAGATGGTCTAGGAGTTATACTTTGTTCTTTATAGCTTAAATTTTAATGATGGATATTAATTATCCTATTGAAGTGGTCGACTGTTCTATTAGAGTATTTCGATGTTCTTTAGGAGTTTTGCTCCTTTCATCCCCTGTTGTTGATTGCTCTTCTCTTCTCACTCTTTCCATGTTTTCATTGCCCATGTATGCTTTAGATGTAACTGCACCTGTCAGCTGTAGCTTCTTTGTAGCTATAGCACATAGTAAAATTTTAGAAGGAGAGTACTTCAGCCCCCATAAATCTTCCCTTGCACTCGACTAGCTATACAGGGGCGGATCTAGGATTTATAGAAGGGGGGGGCTAACTCAAGGTACTAATCTCTTGGGTAGAGGTGTGCAAAGCACACTTCCCAGCATGTGAAGCATGCTGGAACTAGGGGGATCTGGGGGCATGCCCCCCAAGAAAATTTTGAAAAATAGATGCTAAAATACTGCAATTTGGAGACATTTCCACATAAAATTCATAATATTTTCTGCCTGTAGATATTTTATATACTGCCTTTAGATTATAGGTATGGCTCTCTGAAGCATTTTGCTAATGGAAAAGTTTGGGTAGGTACAGACAACCAAGTACATGATGCACCCCTCTCACAATAGCACAACACTGAATAGGTGGATGTTAGAATAAGAATGTTGAAAGTGGAAAATTTTGAAATTTGAACAATACAAGATTGAATCTGAGAGCATTTTCAATGGAAATTGTGTACCTGAATTAAGTATTGCCATACATATTAACTACACAAGTAGATGAATGAAGCCCTTTAAACAGACCAATGCACTTCATTGTACGTATAGGTGCAGGCAGATTTGGTATAACAGAACCAACCACATGTTTCCATTGAATGTTCTATTAGAGTAGTTAGCTGACTGCTCTATTAGAGTATCTCGATCTTGTACACCTCCAATGCTGATCCGGGTCCTTGTTGCATAAACTTTAGCATAAATCCACTGATAATACCTTGGAAAGATGTTCATAAGGTGGTTTTATGAGTATTTGTATTATTAGTGATCATATAATTATGCTAAGACAAAATTTCATTATAATACTCAGCATATTGATCAAGTAAAGCCTAAATATGAAGGGGGGGGGCTTCAGCCCCCAAAGCCCCTCCCTGGATCCGCCCCTGCTATATGTCTATATATTTAGCCGAATTATAAGAAGCTTATCTAACTATAATTCAGGTCACTAAAAGGTCACCCCTCTAAACTGGTTGCTATGAAAATTTACAAACGTGTTGGCTGCTTGTGTACCAATAATCTGCCTAATGCACCAACCCACCTGATAAATAGGTCAGGCCCACTGTTGACTGGAATAGATATGCACAGGCTGCATGCTGACCTAAAATATAGTGCTCCCTGCAAACCATGATTCAAAATATTCAATAATTTGCACAACTTTCCATTTTGGACAAAAATAATTGTCCTGCCGGGTACGTATGTGTGTCAGTTTGTTCACTGTGTTGGCTTATATGTATCATTCATTTTTGATTTCCTTGCCATGCGGTCTATCTTCTCGCAGGTGACAGGTCCATAGTAGGATAATGAATAAGGCCCCTATTTGGTGATTATTAGTTTCTCATCCACCACCCGCATCCTTCTTAAGCTACCGCATGGTAAGCCATTATTTACTCTGTGCATGCTCAGAAGAACACGTGATACCAAACTGTTATTGATGAACGCTACAATGCGCTAAATATCGTCAGGAGAACTGTTGTTTCCTTAGCAAATTGCTGCAGTGCCAGTTGCAATCGTGTTTTATTGACTTCTTCAAAGCAGGCTTTCAGTTGACTGTCGAAAAACAGTTGGCGATCACGAAAAGTAGTGAAGGAAATGTTTGTAGTAAGAAAGAAAGACAATTTGGACAAGGTCTGTACATCAGTGTGTTAATATTATAAAATAATGGCATAATGGTAATACCCTCCCGCCCGCATCATAATAATTAGAAAGGCTGGATGAGAAACTAATAATCACCAAATAGGGGCCTAACTGAATAAAATGTTTGTAGCTAGCTAGTGTACATTTTGCACATATATCATAGTCAGTGGGTGAATTTGCTCAAAATTAATTGTGTGTTTAAAGCTGATGATTTCAATGATGGATATTCCCCCTTCCACTGTCTGTGTGCCATGTGCTATTATGCGTTGGCCAATGGCACGCTGGTGCCATGTCAGGTGCCATGTTTTATTGTGTAATCACACGTAGTAGTATGTCATAGGACTGAGGACTGACACGTGACCAACCTCCTCTGATACAGAACAAGGTGAGGCAGAGTGTTGTTTACCTCGAGACACCACTCCCCCCCCTGAGTGCCAGCATAGGCAGTGCTTAAGTGATATATATTATACTTCCTGGTCTTCTTGCTCAGAGTGTTCATCTTGCATTCCCAAATTGCTTCAATTTTTGGTGATCACACTCAGTATGTGTCCATGTAATCTATTTTTAGTTGTAGAACCAACTGGTAAGATTAGTTTGGCTATAGTGTGTTCACGTTGAGCTGAATCCTGAAAAACGGCTAAAAATTAAAAGTGGATTTTTTCTCAACGGAGTTAACATTTCAGCCAACCAGATGATTATTGGTAACAGCAAAGGTGTCAACAACAGACACGTACGGTTTGGCTCCATTACAAGTTTGGGAAAGGGCTGTAATGGACACTGTACTTATATGGCTTCCCCATAGGAAATGTAATGTGAAAATTTTGATTGACCATAAATATTATGTCTAACATTTGAACAACAAGATTTTGAAACATTTTTAGCGGGTCAAGCAGTACTACAAATGTGCCAAATTTCAAGATCGTGTGTAATTGCATCCATGAGTTATTAAATGTTTTTCAGGGTTCAGCTGAACGTGAACATACTATAGTTTTAGTGATTTACAATGTCACATGATCAGTTGTGTGGGGTTGTTTTTATAACATTCCTTGCATACTATGTATTTGCCCAATGATGCACACAACTGTATACTGCATGAGATACAGTAAACTTGATACAGTTATGCAAAACAATTATGTAAGAAATGTGACAAAAACAGCCCCACTCAGACTAGCATGATTGTGACATTGTAAATAACTAATCCTAACCAGTTGGTTCTGTGGCTAGAAATAGGTTACATGGACACATGAAATTTAAGTAGTTTGGGAACACAAGATAACGCTTAAGCAATAATACTAGGAAATACAATATAACTTAAATCATCACCTACGTATGCTTGTGCGCATGAAAAATACACCATTCAGGGGATGTCTCAAAGCACTCAGCTTTGCCTTGTGCTACATTAACCTCCCTCATGCTGTATACTTCTGTATGCATGGGTGCGGTGCTTATGGGCAGTACAATTATGTGAATAATTGGCTGTACAGGCACTTTGATCTCTTCCATGCAAAGTACAGTATAGAATCCACAAAGAATTGAGTATTTTTTTGCATGTCATTGTAATAGCATGTGTTATGCTGAAGTATGATTTTTCCATCCAACTCTTTGGTTATATGTTAGACGCTATCTGTGTAGTTAGTGGTGTGAAAAACCAGTAACTTATACTAAATAGCCCATACAAACCCTTTTGGAGTACACAGGTGCTAAGCACCGTGACAGAGAAAAGTATCTATCCATGTGATCGTGACAGTGGCAGTAGAGCAGGCCAGAGAGAAGGGGGCAACTTTGACATTTGACAATGAAAGGCATAAATCATGGGTGCCATTTAAGCCAGGAATTTTTTTATATTAATTTTTAAGAGCACACTTCATAAGTAAGAGTCATCAAATATTCCTATTCTGTTAGAGTGGTGTACCGCCTCCTTTGTTGCAAGCATTGAGCAATAAAGGTTTTTAGTTTGGTTTGATTATAACTCAGACTTTTTTGGGAGGGGATGCACTTTTTTAAACAAGTAAGATTTAAGATGTTTTGGAATAGATGTCACTCCTTTTTGGGCATCAAGAGTACATCAAGACACATGGTAGTGTGTCGTGTGGCCCAAGAAGCCGGCACGTAACACCCGTGAGTATATTGACAGGAAGAAAGAAAACACAATTTTCGCACCTCCGTAGCTCTGTGCTGCCTTGATGAAACAAGACGATTTTTGCTGTGGACACTCCATCCACTTTCAGCACTCCACATTCCAAATTAGAGCAAAATCGCTTCAAGCGTTCCCGAGATATGTGACTTCAAAAATTGGCTTAGTTTCTTCGTTTTTTTTTTCTTTTTCTTCTTATTTTTCTTCCTCTTTTCGCACACTTACAAAACTGCTATAAAAAGCGAACGCTATATCTGATTGCCTTGAAATTTGGCACACAGAACGGGGGTATAAAGGTGCATCTCTGTACCAACTTTGGCTAGGATACGATAAACAGGAAAAGAGTTATGATCGATTATTCACGAAAAATAACACCAATATGTTGTCACGCCTACAGGGTAAACCGCGTATGGGAAGAAGCTGAAAATCGGTGGATGAATAGGTTAACTATTGAATCTCAAACCTTTTGTGGTTTGAAAGAAACCGAGCTAAAAACCAGGACGATACAACGAAAAAACCAACAGTGTGTAACAATTACGCAATCGAGATTAGCTAATAAAAAAAGCGACTACTTGCCACGCCTACCAGATAAACCGCTAGGGCAAATGCTTTGAAAATCGCTGTATAGAAGGAGTAATCATCTTAGAAAGGCTCTTCAATGGTGTAGAGGAATCAGACTTAAAGCCACGGAGTTATAACACGAAATCCAATTTGGTGCAGCAAGTGCGAGATCAAGATACTCTAATAGAGCAGTCATCCTAATAGAGCAGTCATCCTGAAGAGAATTCAAGAGATCAGCTAGAAACAAGTAACCTGTATAGAGATCAGCTAGAAACAAGTCACCCTGTAGAGAGATCAGCTAGACGAAGTTTCCCTGTAGAGAGTTCTACTACAAACAAATCACCCGGTAGAAAGATCAGCTAGAAGAAATTACCTTGTAGAGAGTTCAGCTACAAAGAAACCATCATGTAGAGAGTTCAGCTGCAAACAAAACACCTGTAGAGAGTTCAGCTACAAACAAATCTCCCTGTAGAGAGACCAGCTAGAAGAAGTTTCCTTGTAGAGAGTTCAGCTACAAACAAATCACACTGTAGAAAGATCAGCTAGAAGGAGTCACCTTGTAGAGAGTTCAGTTACAAAGGAACCATCATGTAGAGAATTCAGCTACAAACTAGTGACCTTGTAGAGACATCAGCTAAAAGAAATTGCCTTGTAGAGAGTTCAGCTACAAAGAAACCACCATGTAGAGAGTTCAGCTGCAAACAAATCACCTGTAGAGAGTTCAGCCACAAACAAATTGCCCTGTAGAAAGATCAGTTAGAAGAAGTTACCTTGTAGAGAGTTCAGCTACAAAGAAACCATTCTGTAAAGAGCTCAGCTGCAAACAAATCACCTGCACAGAATTCAGCTACAAACAAATCACCCTGTAGAGAGATCAGCTAGAAGAAGTTACCTTGTAGATAGTTCAGCTACAAACAAATCACCCTGTAGAGAGATCAGCTAGAAGAAGTTACCTTGTAGATTGTTCAGCTACTAACAATTCACCCTGTAGAGAGGGCAGCAAGAAGAAGTCACCTTGTAGAGTGTTCAGTTACAAAGAAACCACCATGGAGAGTTCTGTAATAAATATATGTATTATATATATAATTTGTACATTTACTGATAAAATCAGAAATATTTAAAGTACATCTGCTTCATCTTTTCTTCTTCCTGTGGTAGAGAAAAAAAAGACAGGTTAAAAAAGTCCCAAAGCTGGCCTATTTGTGGTATACAAATACAAAAAGAAATGAAATCTAATCCAAAACAGCCAAGCTGTAAAAAAAACAGTGCGGCCCTCAAAAAGTCTATGGTGAAAAAAGATGTGAAATTCAAGGTGGCGGCCAAGAAATGGCTGTGATGGTAGGTTAATGGTAAAAATTTTAATAACAGCAATTTAGGTGAATTTTTTGCCAAGACCAAGCGGCACAAAAATTCACCTGAATTGTCATTATTAAAATTTTTACCATTAACCTACCATCATAGCCATTTCTTGGCCGCCACCTTGGATTTCACATCTTTTTTCACCATAGCCTTTTTGAGGGCTGCACTGTTTTTTTACAGCTTGGCTGTTTTGGATTAGATAAGTTATTATGAACTCTTGCTTTTACCTGTCTTATTTTCTTTATTGCAAAAATAACATGGTATCATGCAGTATGATAGTACTGTATATTAAGGATCATGAAGGTTTGGGCTTTTCTGGCCAAAAAAATCTCCCTAAAACCAGCCTCACAATACCTTCATGGTGCCTTGACAGTATTGGTTAAAAGCCTGGAAGTGCCCTCACTACGACCTGAAAAGCATCCAAAAAGTTGCTACGAAATTTAAAATAATTATTTAGTGGAATTTCAACTGACTGACTGCCCAACTGATGCTTTTAGACAAACATAACTCAATGATGACTAACGCTATGAGCTTGATTTTCCACTGTTTGATGTTGCATTGATACCTTTTGGCATGCCATAGTACATACAATGCATGCTTCATGGAGTTATCTGCGGTCTACTTTGTGTCTTGCTAGTAGCTATACTCTCCACATGATGACTTGTTATGTAGAAGAACTTTCCATGGGGTGACTTATTTGTAGTTGAACTCTCTACACGTTGATTTGTTTGTTACTGATCTCTCCAGAAGATAACTTTTTATGCAGCTGGATTCTCTCAAGAGTGGCTTGTAACATAGTGGAACTTCCATAGGTTGACTTGTTTGTAGCCGAACTCTCTATAGGATGGCTTGCTACATAGCTGAACTAGTTAAAAAGCTTTCCTGTTGGAAACCATTGAATTTTTAGGATATATTCTTCATCATACTGTTTGTATTAAACTGTAACTACCCAGGGTTGAGCACGATTGCAGGGAAGGCTGGAAGCATATTGATGCAGTCAAGAGAATTTATAACTTCCTCTAGTTGCAATGGTTGTATACAACTAGTGGACTGGACTGGTGGACTGGATTACTGAACTCAGTTTTTTTTTCTTTTTCAGCACATATTTAGCCAACTGGTTGTTGCTATTGCTACACTGAATACAGACTATGCAGGTGGATCTGTCTACTTGGCACTGCCTGTTCATATTAGTTAGTATTGTGTGTAATTAGCATAACAATTTAGTTGAGCAGGTATCATTAGCTAATCAGTCTTGAATTCTGAGCAGCAGTTGTTAGCTACATCACTGACTTTATATTTAATGATGAAAGATCCATTTACCATTTTATAATTAAATGTCTCTCGCTTGGCATAATCTTCATTGTAAGACTGCCATTCTTCTTGATTTGATTAATTGATTTGATTGATTTGTTACTGGGGTAGACAGTTTACGCTGATATTATCCCAGCAGTGGCGGAGGAAATAGTTGATATGAGAGAGGGGGAGCTGATTGGAGTATAGAGTCCCTGGCAGCAGGGGGTCTGGGTGGTGCAGCCTCCCAGAAGCTGTAGCCATTTTTGCTTTCACAATGTCTCAAAGTTCATTTATAGCAATTTTATAGGTCTAAAACACCAACTTTTAGGCAAAACTATATATCTATTTGCCAGTTAAAAAATTTTTTGGCAAAGCTTTTAGCTGTTGACTACAGGGTTAATGAACATATAGCATTTATAAGCAGTACAAAACAGCCTATATAACCACCTGGAAATACTTGACACAGTGGTAAGACACCAACTCTTAAGGTAAGATGTACCTGGTTCGATTCCTGCTGTAGGCAAGCATTTTTTATTTTTTTAAAGCTAATTTTAGAAACCTGTTTTTATGAAAGCCTTGACTGCTCTATTAGGGTATTTGAGCGTTCTATTAGAGTATATTGATCTTTATCACGGTTTTCAGCCCCACTCCAAGAAGGATAATTTCAGCGTGATATCACCTACCCTCCACTGTCTATGTATCCCAGGGAATTGTGAAACATTGCAGCTCCAGAGCATACGTACAATTTACAACTTATATACATATACATACAAAAAACTTATAACTAAAAAGTAAAGTAGTAATCATTTGTCCAGCCATTACAATCATGATTATCTATTATAAAACAAGTTAATTGAGTCAGATTCATGATTTGGTGGGGTAAACTATTCCAGTCATTAATGGTCTTAGGAAAGAATCTCATCTGGTAATATGTTGTTGATGACCATGGTACCACATAGTGGAGTTGGTGGTAATAGCGGGTGCTATAAGTAGAAGTGAGGTGATGGTAGTGTTGTGGGGTGTCAATTAATGTAGTTTTGTTAACAAGGTTATAAAACATAATTAGTCTGCTGTGTATGCGATGTTGTTCTAGTGAAGGCCAGTTTAATATAGATGACATTCGGATACACTATTTGTTAGACGATAGCCACCCATAACCCATCTAGCTACTCTTCATTGAATCTTCTCAAGGTTATTGATCAAATATTGTTAGTATGAGTCCCAGATTATTGCCGCATATTCAAGAACAGTTCCTACAAGAGTAAAGTAAGTAGACTCTTTAACTTCTTTAGTGCATTTGTGCAATGTTCATTTGATGCTTTAGTTACCTTGTTCACTTTAAGTTGGATGTGGTGAAGTTTGATGCCTAGGTAGTCATGTTGATCTGTAATGTCTATTGGGTGCTCATGAGTATAGTAGACTGTGTGGGTAGAAATCATTGTCACACATTTCTCAATATTCAATTTCATCTGCCAAATATCTAATCCAAACTTCATGATTTTTCTAGAAAATAAATTCAGGGGGGGGGGCAATCCGAGTTTTTCAGAAATTGAGGGGGGGGCAGAACTTAAATTAGGCTAAATTTGTATTATTGTAGCTAGCTAGCCATCGACTAAATTTTATGATTTCAAATCAATTTATCATTGTTTCATCATTGGGCTGGTTGAGGCAGAGTTCAGGGGAGGGAAAAATGCCCCCTTTGCCCCCCCCTCCCCCTCTAGAAAAATCCCTGTAAATGGATTACTACTTGACTTACCTTCAGAACTCAAAGAGTTTCTGTTGAAGGATATACATCTAGCCCAAAGCAAATCTTGTCACGAGTTCCCCAAGGCACTGTCCTTGGACCTCTTATGTTTCTACTGTACATTAATGACGTAGACACTAACATTGCTTCCACCATTCGCCTTTATGCCGATGACTATGTTCTATATAGAATAATTAAGTCACCTCAAGACCACCTTATATTACAACAAGATTTGCACAAACTAGCTCAATGGACGAATACCATATGAGAAATGATTCAGCTCATCTAAAATTTTGTTGATGTTAGTCTTGTGGCATTGATACACTTTTCTGAGTTGCTTAGTTGGAGGAGCAGTTGAAAAGAACTGGATTTTGAAGGAGACTGTGTCATGGTCTGAGATGCCTGGAATGACATTGGTATCACTGATTAGTTCAGGTTGGAAGGTAAATACTAGGTCTAATATGTGGTTGTTCCTGAGGGACAAACTGTTTGAGTCCAAAATCATTAACAGTTTCAATAAAGAGATAATAATATTATTAACATCATTTCCATATGTGGGACTTGTTTGGATACATCCTACACCTTCCCACTGTATAGCAGGGAAATTGAAATCTCCAGCATTTATAAATGGTCTGGCAATTTGTTGAGTGTGTATGAGTTCAGAAATGGGACCAGTTAAATTATTTGGAGGTCTATAGAATGAACATACAAAGACTGGTTTGGAGTTACTGATGCAAAGCTTGGCCCATACCAATTCAGCATCACTGCTCAGAGATGACTCTTCAATCAATGGGATGTTGCTTTTAAAAGCTATAAATACACCACCACCACCACCTCCTTCATTACGGTCTTTCCTTATAACAGTAAAATTAGTTGGAAATACTTCAGGATATGAGTATGTGCTATTAAGATGAAATTCACAACCGATGATGATATCTGCACTGTGTTCATTGATGAATGCTTGCAATAGTCCTTGTTTAGCTAGGCTTCTGATGCTGCAGCAGTTTGATTATTATTGTTATGTACATGATTATCAGTGCAAGAGGCAGGATTTAAGTACCTCTCTGCACTATCTTGCCATTAATTGGCAGTTCATGCCTTTAGCTATCAGCCACCCTACTCTAATCGCTAATCATCATTGTCAGTCTTGTAATCAACTATATTTGTACATGTATGGTGTGGTTGTAAAACTAATAATTTTCTGTCATCCTTATTTAAGTTTGCCAGTTCCTCTCTCAGCTGTTTGGTTTTCTTTTGCTCTGCAGGTGTTAAGTCAGGTGAAATAAAGATTCTCTTTACATGAGGTGGGTTATTTTCTTTATGCAGGTGAATTTTGTTATGAAGCATGGCTCTTTTGTCTTCAATACTTGATACAGAAATTTTGAGAAGGTGGGGTTTTGTTCCTTGGGTTTTTTTGCCTAACCTTACAGCATTGGTGATCATGTATTTTGTGCCTAGATGGTCTTGAGGATGGAAGCAACTTTCACAATGTTGTCCTGTTTGCTTGTTTGTGGGGAATCTGATGTAGATTCTTCAACATTATGAACAACTAGATTCAATTGCCTTTCTTTCTCATGTTGTTCAGAAAGGAATTTTGAGGTGAGTTGTACAAGCGAGTCATTGTTTTGAGATAAGCTTGCTGCAGTGGTTGTTTGAGATGCGTTTCCTTCAGAAGCACTAGGAATTGTAGTGGAGATTTCTGTGTTAAAGATGTTTTGTGCTCTGTTAGTAAGGATTCTAATGATTTTCGTAAGGAATCAAATTGTGTCTCAACTCTGGTAGCGGTATCACAAAGTTTACGTTCAGAACACTGTATTTCAGTTACAGATTTCTTGATGGTTGTGACTTTAGATTCAACCAGTGCTTGGTTGTCATAGTACTTAAGTGCAGTAGGTAATGCTTGCAAACAAGTATTACAGAAAAACACAACATTATGGGTTACCTCTGATAAAGCTGTGCATAGGTCCTTACTCATTTTGGCACAGTCAGCATGCTGGCAGCCTTCACACCAGTACATTTTAAGACATTATCGCTAGCTGGCTGTTCGCAGATGAGACAGTCAGTCTCTTTGGTTTTCTTGGAGTCTTTACAAGCTGGCAAGATTGCTGGCTTGCCATTATTTCTGTGAGATCTCACGAGCCTGCAGCAATGCTGGACCAGATCAATACTTATGTAATATGGTGACCACCACAGATCTTAGTGACGGTTTAAAGGACTTGCCTTAATAAGTACTGTTATCAGTCACAGTGACGAACACCATGGTACAACAGCGTGAGTGTTTTTTGACGAAGGATCACAAATACTGCTAGGGAGAATTTGTCTAGCTGGTGTTGTTTGGAGAAGCAAAGGGAACGTGGGATGAAATATATTGCATCAAACTATTCTTATCATGGAGTATCAAGACACACGGTAGTGTGTCGTGCGGCCCAAGAAGCCGGCGCGTAACACCCGTGAGTATATTGACAGGAAGAAAGAAAACGCAATTTTCGCACCTCCGTAGCTCTGTGCTTCCTTGATGAAACAAGACGATTTTTGCTGTGGACATGCCCCCCAACTGCAGCACTCTACATTCCAAATTTGAGCGAAATCGCTTCGCGCGTTCCCGAGATATGCGACTTCAAAAATTGGCTGAGTTTCTTCGTTTTTTTTTTCTTCTTCTTCTTCTTCTTATTTTTCTTTTTCTTGTCGCACACTTACAAAAACTGCTATAAAACTCGAACGCGTTATCCGATTGCCTTGAAATTTGGCACACAGAAGGGGGGTATAAAGGCGCATCTCGGTACCAACTTTGGCTGGAATACCATAAACAGACAAAGAGTTATGAGCAATTACGCACGAAAAATAACACCAATATGTTGTCACGCCTACAGGGTAAACCGCGTATGGGAAGAAGCTGAAAATCGGTGGGTGAATAGGTTAAGGCCACACCAAGTCATACCTTAGTTTCTGGTCACCCGCCCGCATGGAAATCTGGAACTACAGTTTATGGGGACTATTATTGTTTTTATAGGCGCTTAACGGCACGTGACTCACCTATCTGGTTTATCACGTATTTAACACGTTTTACAAGTTTACCACGTGTGTTCATAGAATGAAGGTGTTATTGTTATTGCTATTAGTGATGACAATTGTTAACTGTTGCGTAGTGGACAAGGCTAATCACAAAGTGCTGTTAAAGTGGAAAATCATAAAATGTGAGACACAAAACACAGTTGCAGAGTTTTTTGGAGTGATCTGTCAGCAACATTTAGAAGTGGAGGTTGACTCATTGACTGTGGAAGCTGCCTATATAGGTAGGAGTAAGGAAGCACTGGATTCAACAGATTTAGACATTGATTTAGGTGAGGTTATAAGTACTTTTGGTTCCTTTTTAAAATATGAAGTTAAATCAAAGGCTACACAAGTAAAAAGCACCAGTAGTAGCGTTTCAGCATTTGCCATTATGATGGCTGCTCAGAGAGAAGAATGTCGTGGTAGATTACCCGATAAACTAGAGAAAGATACACTTACAAGAAAAGAAAAGTTGTATAATGATGTAATTGATTTGCTGGAAAAATATAACCTTTCATGGAAAGGCAGAGATGCCACAAATAGCTATGGGGTGCGTCTAGTTAAAGTACTTGTTGAGTGTTTGTGGTACCTTGATGGTCGTTACCAAATCTTCATAAAGCAAGGTTATCCAATACCACAAATCTTTACCAGCTTTACTGGCTACAATGTTCCAGAAGCATCTAAGCATCGAAAACGTAGCCTTGATAATATGGCTGCTACCACACTCCGTGATCACTCAACATCACTGCTGTCATGTTTGCAAAGTACCTACTGGAAAGAACCAATGTTTGTAAGTTTCAAAAAAGAAATTGAGTTGTTGACAGAAAGTTTGTTAGGCTATCAAGACTACCTAGAATCACAAAATAAAAAAATAAGGCTTTCGCACAATTCATGTGTCCCTATTCGAAAAATTTCAGAGTCTATAAGTATTGAAATCATTAAAAGGAAACAATTTATAGCTCCATGCCACAAAAGCTTGAGCGTGGCTCTATCACAAGCTGAAGCATATCAACATTTGTCTGTAGGAGAATTTTGTCCTAGTGATGTTCAGTGCCGTTACAGGTACATGCAAAGGTTAAAATCAGGTTTAAATGTTCCCTTTGTCCTTTTGACCTACTCTCCTGGAAACAACATGGGAAATTTATATTTTGTGTGGAATTTTGAAAGCAGTGACACCATAGAAACTGTTTTTCAGAAGAGTTTACCTGTTGTTGATACAATTAAATCATTATTGCCACAATATCATACAAGAGCGATGCGTAAAGCACTCCTGTCAAAGTATGGCTGCATTACAAGTAAAATTCAACCTGCACTCTTAAGGCAGTTTTATAGAGATTTAACTGGGGATTGTTCATCGGCTTCTAATCTTTCTGAAAAGGAAATTGATCTTCGTGTGGCTCACATCATTGATATGGAGCCAAGTGATCCAAGCACAGTTTTTGATCTTCGTTCCTTAAATTCTTCAAGTGATCGCAAAAAATATGACGTTTTTTGGGAATGTTGTTCAAAGTATTTAAATGAATCCATCGGTACTGCTGTTGATGACAGACGTCATTCTGATGTGGTGCATCTGGCACAAGCTATATCTATTCGTGACCTCCGTGATGAAGTACAAAAGAAATGTCCTGAAGGTACTTCTATACCGTCGTTGGAATGGATCAGACTACAATTTTGGCCAAAGTCAAAAAGGTCAAGTAGTATTCATTATACTGGAGTTCTGAAAATCAAATTTATGGTACAAAAACGCCAATGGCGCAAAGAACATTGTGATGCTCATTATGGAGCAGCTGTATTTAGGTATTTACGTGAACTAGCCATCAAATTCTGTGAATACACTGGTTTTGTTTGCTTAGATGATAAGCACAAAATTAAAATTGGCGAGCCTGGGTATCCATTAGCTGCAGCTGAACGTGGTCGCCGTGTTGTGGTATCTGCTACGAAGACATTTGAGGTTGGGGACCATGACTTTTCAAAAGTGTCTGTAATCCCTTCAGTATCATTGTTGGTAGACGTTCCAGCTGATATCTCTGAGTCTTGGTATTCTGGTCGAGTAAATGTTTGTTTAAAGGAGAGTGCATTTCAACCCTCATCTCCACTTAGACATATGTCTGAGTTGCATAAAATTCTTACTCAAGCTAATTTTGACAAACCCATATTATGTATCTACACAGATGGTGGCCCAGATCACCGAACCACATATGTTTCAGTTAAGCTTTCTCTAATTGCCCTTTATCTTAAGTTGGATTTAGATTATTTAATTGCTGCCAGGACACCGCCTTACCATAGTTGGCGAAACCCAGTAGAAAGAGCCATGTCACTTCTAAATTTGGGATTGCAATGTGTTGGCATGATGAGAAGAGAAGGCAGTGAATCATTTGAAAGAGAAATGGCACAATGTGGCAATATGAAAGCTATAAGAAAGGCAGGAGACAAAAGAGAGGGATTCAAGGGTGATCTAGAGGACTCTGTAGAGCCAGTTAAGGGTTTACTATCTCAAATATTTCAGAGACTAAAGTTGAAGGAAAAAGATGTAAATTGTATTTCTCCTGCTACGGACACTGAAATCACAGAAATGTGGGAAGAATTGAAATCTATTGATCCTGGATGTGGTGATCCACAGTCACTGAAGACAAAGTCAGCAGTAACAGAAAACCCAATACTAAGCCAATTTTTCTCCCACTGCTGTCGAGAGCGACATTACTATTTTGAAATTAAGAAATGTGGCAAGGACGAATGCCATATTTGTAGGCCTGTCAGATTAGCCTCATCTGTGTTTCAAAATATCCACCACTTTCCTGACCCAGTTCCAGCAGATAATGATCATTATAAATCTTTTAGTGACATTTATGGACATAACACTACAGAAGAACATCGACCATCTTTAAAGAAACGGTCGTCCAAAGAGAAGACTCTGCCATTTCATGGAAAGCTTCAGCATGTTAAAAATGCAAATCTAATGCTTGAATGTGAAGAGTGTGGTATGTGGCGGCTAATTTATGCCAAAACAAAGCTTACCAAAGCACAGAGTGATAATTTGCAAGCAGCCCTTGAAGGAATGTCATTTTCCTGTGGAGCTCCGCTTCAAGAACTAGAGTTACCATCTGACTTGATTGACACTGTGTTTGTACGTAATCTGAACTGTCATGAACCTATTGAAGCCCTGTACTATAGTGCTAAATACGAGCCCATATGTGTATACTGTGCAAAGCCACAGGGTTTCACTGATGATAAGCAGTACCCCCAATGCAGTGACTGTAAGGATAAGCCTGTTGTTACTAAAAGGTAACTTCAGATTTATAATTTTGTCTACATGAATGCATAGTATACACCTTTGAGATGTTGTAGTTTTTAGAGTTTTCTTTTTGTGTTTGCTATGTACGTTTTTACCAGTCATCAACTTTTGTGTTTTCAGTACATCTTGGCAGTATTTTGTAAGTGTATACGTATGCTTATGTTGTGTGTGTCTGTCTGTTATTCACTGAAGTTTTAACATGAAAAATTAACTGGAAGTAGCTATGCAATTAAATTTAGTTATTAGTGAAAGTCATGTTCATCCTTTGCATTGTGTGAGGGTATAGTATAGTACAGTATATGAGGGTGTAGTATAGTCCTCAAGTCCTGATCATCCGCCCGCCCGCATCAATTTCTTAGGTTGGGTGTGACCAGAAACTAAAGTATGACTTGGAGTGGCCTAACTATTGAACCTCAAACCTTTTGTGGTTTGAAAGAAATCGAGCTAAAAACCAGGAAGATACAGCGAAAAAATCAACAGTGTGTAACAATTACGCAATCGAGATTAGCTAATTTTTAATATTTTTATTTTATTATTATTATTATTATTATGCTTGCCACGCCTACCAGGTAAACCGCTTGGGGTAATGCTTTCAAAATCGCTGTACAGATGGAGTTATCATCTTAGAAAGGCTCTTCAATGGTGTAGAAGAATCAGACTTAAAGCCACGGAGTTATAACACGAAATCCAACTTGGTGTAGCAAGTGCGAGATCGAGATACTCTAATAGAGCAGTCATCCTAATAGAGCAGTCACCCTGAACAGAATTCAAGAGATCAGTTAGAAATAAGTAACCTGTATAGAGATCAGCTACAAACAAATCACCCTGTAGAGAGTTCAGCTACAAACAATTCACCCTGTTAAAACATCAGTTAGAAGAAGATTTCTTGTAGAGAGTTCAGATACAAACAAATCACCCTGTTGAAAGATCAGCTAGAAGATGTCACCTTGTAGATACTTCAGTTACAAAGAAACCACCATGTAGAGAATTCAGCTACAAACTAGTGACCCTGTAGATACATCAGCTAGAAGAAGTTACCTTGTAGAGAGTTCAGCTACAAAGAAACCATTCTGTAAAGAGCTCAGCTGCAAACAAATCACCTATACAGAATTCAGCTACAAACAAATCACCCTGTAGAGAGATCAGCTAGAAGAAGTTACCTTGTAGATAGTTCAGCTACAAACAAATCATCCTGTAGAGAGATCAGCTAGAAGAAGTTACCTTGTAGATAGTTCAGCTACAAACAATTCACCCTGTACAGAGCTCAGTTAAAAGAGGTTTCCTTGTAAAAAGTTCAGCTACAAACAAATCACCCTGTAGAGAGATAAGTAAGAAGAAGTTACCTTGTAGATCGTTCTGCTACAAACAATTCACCCTGTTAAGAGATCAGCTAGAAGAAGTTACCTTGTAGAGAGTTCAGCTACAAAGAAACCATCATGTAGAGAATTCAGCCGCAAACAAATCATGTATAGAGAGTTCAGCTACAAACAAATCTCCCTGTAGAGAAATCAGCTAGAAGAAGTTTCCTTGTAGAGAGTTCTGCTACAAACAAATCACCCTGTAGAAAGATCAGCTAGAAGAAATCCCCTCGTAGAGAGTTCAGCTTCAAAGAAACAATCATGTGAGAGTTCAGGTACAAACAAATTGTCCTGTAGAGAGATCAGCTAGAAGAAGTTACCTTGTAGAGAGTTCAGCTACAAAGAAACCATCATGTAGATAGTTCAGGTACAAACAAATCACCCTGTAGAAAGATCAGCTATAGAAGAAATCACCTTGTAGAGAGTTCAGCTACAAAGAATCTATCGTGTAGAGAGTTTAACTACAAACAAATCACCCTGTAGAAAGATCAGCTATAGAAGAAATCACCTTGTAGAGAGTTCAGCTACAAAGAAACCATCATGTAGAGAGTTCAGCTACAAACAAATCGGCCTGTAGAGAGATCAGCTAGAAGAAATTACCTTGTAGAGAGTTCAGCTACAAAGAAACAATCATGTAGAGAGTTCAGCTGCAAACAAATCACCTGTAGAGAGTTCAGCTAGAAACAAGTCACCCTGTAGAGAGATCAGCTAGAAACAAGTCACCTTGTAGAGAGTTCAGCTAGAAGAAGTAACATTGTAGAGCTACAAAGAAGCTACCATGTAGAGTTCAGCTGCAAACAAATCACCCTGTAGAGAACTCAGCTACAAACAAATCGCCCTGTAGAAAGATTAGCTAGAAGAAGTTACCTTATAGGGAGTTCAGCTATGAACAGATCACCCTGTAGAGAGTTCAGCTACAAACAAATCACCCTGTAGAGAGTTAAGTTACAAAGAAACCACCATGTAGAGAGTTCAGCTGCAAAAAAAATCAATCACTCTGTAGAGAGTTCAGCTAGAAGAAGTCACCTTGTAGAGAGTTAAGCTGCAAATAAATCACCCTGTAGAGAATTCAGCTACAAACAAATCACCCTGTAGAAAGATCAGCTAGAAGAAGTTACCTTGTAGAGAGTTCAGCTACAAAGAAACCACCATGTAGAGAGTTCAGCTGCAAACAAATCACCTGTAGAGAGTTCAGCTAGAAACAAGTCACCCTGTAGAGAGATCAGCTAAAAACAAGTCACCCTGTAGAGAGTTCAGCTAGAAGAAGTCACATTGTGGAGAGTTCAGCTACAAAGAAACTACCACGTAGAGAATCCAGCTGCAAACAAATCATCCTGTAGAGAGTTCAGCTAGAAGAAGTCACATTGTAGAGAGTTCAGCTACAAAGAAACTACCACGTAGAGAATCCAGCTGCAAACAAATCATCCTGTAGAGAGTTCAGCTAGAAGAAGTCACCTTTTAGAGAGTTCAGCTACAAAGCAACCACCATGTAAAGAGTTCAGCTGCAAAAAACTCAATTACCTTGTAGAAAGATCGGCTAGAAGAAGTTACCTTGTAGAGAGTTCAGCTACAAAGAAACCACCATGTAGAGAGTTCAGCTGCAAACAAATCACCTGTAGAGAGTTCAGCTAGAAACAAGTCACCCTGTAGAGAGTTCAGCTAGAAGAAGTCACATTGTAGAGAGTTCAGCTACAATGAAACTCCCATGTAGAGAGTTCAGCTGCAAACAAATCACCCTGTAGAGAACTCAGCTACAAACAAATATGCAGTGAAAAAGATCAGCTAGAAGAAGTTACCTTGTAGAGAGTTCAGCTACAATGAAACCACCATGTAGAGAGTTCAGCTACAAACAAATCACCTGTAGAGAGTTCAGCTAGAAACAAGTCACCCTGTAGAGAGATCAGCTAGAAACAAGTCACCTTGTAGAGAGTTCAGCTAGAAGAAGTCACATTGTAGAGAGTTCAGCTACAAAGAAACCACCATTTAGAGAGTTCAGCTGCAAACAAATCACCCAGTAGAAAGTTCAGCTATGAACAGATCACCCTGTTGAGAGTTCAGTTAGAAACAAGGAATCCTGTAGAGAGATCACCTAGAAGTATCGCCTTGTAGAGTTCAGCTACAAACAAATCACCTGTAGAGAGTTCAGCTACAAACAAATCACCCTGTAGAGAGATCAGCTAGAAGAAGTTACCTTGTAGGGATTTCAGCTACAAACAAATCACCCTGTAGAGAGTTCAGCTACAAAGAAACTATTCTGTAAAGAGCTCAGCTGCAAACAAATCACTTGTACAGAATTCAGCTACAAACAAATCGCCCTGTAGAGAGATCAGCTAGAAGAAATTACCTTGTAGATAGTTCAGCTACAAACAAATCACCCTGTAGAAAGATCAGTTAGAAGAAGTTACCTTGGAGAAAGTTCAGCTACAAAGAAACCATTTTGTAAAGAGCTCAGCTGCAAACAAATCACCTGTACAGAATTCAACTACGAACAAATCACCCTGTAGAGATCAGCTATAAGAAGTTACCTTGTAGATAGTTCAGCTACAAACAAACCTCCCTGTAGAGAGATCAGCTAGAAGAAATTACCTTGTAGAGAGTTCAGCTACAAAGAAACCACCATGTAGAGAGTTCAGCTGCAAAGAAATCACCCTGTAGAAAATTCTGCCAGAAACAAATTGCCCTGTAGAAAGATCAGTTAGAAGAAGTTACCTTTTAGAGAGTTCAGCTACAAAGAAACCATTCTGTAAAGAGCTCAGCTGCAAACAAATCACCTATACAAAATTCAGCTACAAACACATCACCCTGTAGAGAGATCAGCTAGAAGAAGTTACCTTGTAGATCGTTCAGCTACAAACAATTCACCCTGTAGAGAGAGCAATTAGAAGAAGTCACCTTGTAGAGTGTTCAGTTACAAAGAAACCACCATGGAGATTTCTGTAATCAATATATGTGACCGGATTTGCGAAAAGGGGTCTTCCACACACATCCAATTCCGTAAATGTTGGAGACCATAACTCAGTGTTCAAGTAACATATTAACCTGAACATTTCACCATGTATTCAGCTATAGTGGTGCTCACCACTGCCCAAATATCAAGGCAATAGCTCTTTCCAATCTGAAGTTATCAATTGTCAAAGTTGGCAAATTGGACCCCTTTTCGCAAATCCGGTCACATATGTATTATACAGTATATATAATTTGTACATTTACTGATAAAATATTTAAAGTACATCTACTTCATCTTTTCTTCTTCCTGTAGTAAAGAAAAAAACATAGGTTAAAAAAGTCCCAAAGCTGGCCATAGGCCGGCTTTGGGGTATACAAATACAAAAAGAAATGAAATCTAATCCAAAACAGCCAAGCTGTAAAAAAAGTGTGCGGCCCTCAGAAAGGCTATGGTGAAAAAAGATGTGAAATCCAAGGTGGCGGCCAAGAAATGGCTGTGATGGTAGGTTAGTGGTAAAAATTTTAATAACGACAATTCAGGTGAATTTTTGTGAAGCGGCACAAAAATTCACCTGAATTGTCATTATTAAAATTTTTACCACTAACCTACCATCACAGCCATTTCTTGGCCGCCACCTTGGATTTCACATCTTTTTTCACCATAGCCTTTCTGAGGGCCGCACACTTTTTTTACAGCTTGGCTGTTTTGGATTAGATAATATTGTACAGTACATATTTATGTAGTAGTATAGTAGTAACAATGCATCTTAATGGTCATTCAAGTCTGCAAAATCTAGAGCAAAATTAATTGGTGGCGGTTAACTGTTTTGCCATTTGGTAGTTGATGGATAGCTGCAGCAACAAGTCTGGCATGGCCACACTGCTGTGCGTGTGCGTGTGTGTGCGTGTGTGTGTGCAGGAAGGGAGGGTGAGAAGGAGGAGTGGCCTAACTATATGAGACTAGCATATTCTACATTCCAACCAGTTACCCAAATATTTGGTTGAAAAGGGTAAAATACTGAGTCCAGTGGTCTAGTCCAGTCTAGTGATTGTATACAACCAGTTGCAATAGCAGTTTACAGTCATTTCTGGAGCAGAACAAATCACCACCAAACCCAAATCGATAGATTCACCACCTTGGTCTCCAGACTGGGAAACAAAAAAATCAAGGCCATAAAATTTCAAACATAAACTTCTAGGTTTTTACCCCAATATTGCAGCACATGTTGCTGTCAGACCTTCAGTGCTGGTCACTGTAAAGCACTAATAACAATAACAATATTAATGGTATAGCAGCGTAGCCCCCAAATTTGACACATAAATAGTACTCCTCAATACATGTATTTTTAGATATAGTGCTATCGCTGAGCTGACCTTTGGTGACCTTTATGGCCATTTTTGTACAGAAAATTGATCATTTTTGTCTTTATTTCCCTGAGGCAGTAAATAACTTGTTAAAACATGGTACCAAACAAAAGATCTTGCTGATAGAAACAACTTGGTTTTTATTTGAAGTCAATAGGTGATTTCACTACAAAGTTATGATCGTGTTTATTAACTGCAAAATTTGATATATTTACCTGCCCTTGAGGTGTGAATTACCTATGGGCATATAATTATGCATAAATTTATCAAATTTTGCAGCCAATAAAAATACTCATAACTTAATGAAATCACCTATTGACTTCAAATAAAAACCGAGTTGTTTCTGTCAGCAAGATCTTTGTTTGGTACCATGTTTTAACAAGTTAATTACTGCCTCAGGGAAATAAAGATAAAAAATTATCAATTTTCTGTACAAAATGGCTGTAAAGGTCACCAAAGGTCAAATAAGCAATGGCACTATATCTAAAAATACATATATTGAGGAGTATTATTTATATGGAAAGTTTCATGGTTTTATGAAAAAGTGCACGATTTTTTGGTTGTGCCGCTATACTATAGTTCACTTCATACTCGCTAGACCCAAATCAATGTGTTGTGAGTGGTCACTAGAATAAACATGGTATGTGGAATTTTAAGAACCTTAGTGCAACATGCATCTCAAACATCATATACAATGATAATGATGTGAATCAGTTTGGATGCCCACTGCATTTAGTAACAACCAATAAGTGTAGTGTAACATTCAGTTACCTCCATTATCTGAACACCTGTGTGCCAGTTCAATTGCAAAAGTGTTTAGATAAGTTAATTGTTCAGTTCATTCATTTATATACAGAGTACTCTAATAGAACATACACTATTCTAATAGAACATACATCTGTTGACAAAATACTCTAATAGAACAGTCACCACTACTGTTTGGATAATTGAGTGTTCAGATAGTCGATGTCCTACTGTTCTACTTACAGTATTCATATAAAATACACTCAAGCACAATTTTGTGTGGATACAACTAATGTTAAATAGTCTTGGATACAGGGTTTGCAAATCTTGCTTATATAGGTAATCGTAAACACACTGGCTCCAAGAAAAGAAACATTGGAATAGAAGCACCTCCACTTACAAAACTTGTGAAGAACATTCTACATAGATACCCAGAAGGTGGCCAAATACTGAAGGTGAATGTTAACATCTATGGCAATGTGTTTGACTATGTGTGTTTTTATATATCAACATGTAGAGTTACACTTGCATGATGCTTGCTTATACCCACTATTATTGCACCGTCTATTCAATTTGGTAGCTACGTAGCATAATAAACAAATTTTGCTTTAAAAATGATAGTATGAAACTGTTGTAGCTTTTTAGGTATAGTTGTCATTACAATATTGTATAAAAAAAATATTAAACATGTGACTTATTAGAGATGCTCACAAGCTCATGTTTCTGTGCAAACATATCTGTGTCTGCTGTTTATTTATCAGTTATTTCGTTTTCCGAAAACCAATCCAAATTACTGTACCTCTTATTAGAATGATAATCCCAGTAATATTGCTGTAGCTCACTCCATACAACTTGCAGTGACTTGAATTGCTCACTATTCATTCTTGCATAGTGGCTATTGCAAGTGTGTCATAAGGCCAATGAAGCTGGCGCACCACACCATGAATATATTTACAGTGGCAGACCCAAGGGGGAAGGGCACAAGGGGCAACTACCCTCCCCCTCCAAAAAAAAGAAACATTATCAAGATCATAGAACAGTCACCACGTAACACTACAATCACTTTGTTTCATTTTTGCCATGGCTCTTACATATAGCTATGGATCAAGTAAATTTTTGTACTCTGTTTCACTTGAAAATCTCTCTGGTAGTAGGTTTCTCTAAATGTGAAAGCCGCATAGCTACACAACTTTTCTACCATTCCAGTTTATTAGGCATGGTAAAATTCCTGGAGCTGCCCATGATATAGTGACCAGCAAATTTTTTGACATTAAATTGCATTTGATGAGAGTTTACTGGTTTCTCATCCAGAGTTTTTGCGATTTCCAGGGCCTAGCTATATTTATATTTATTTATTTAGGCTTTACAGCCCAGGTGCTGAAGGTCTGTAGGACACCTGGTCCTGCAGCCTATTTACATTTAAAATTAATTTGATTGTGGGATTAGCTGTCTTCATTATTGTCTGTGGTGCTTTCTAACTGATATTAGGCAAGGCAAGAAGTAAGAGCACTTTACTTCGTTGCTTTCTAACATTTCATGACAAAGGAAGTCGTTATTTCTACGATATATCCTGCTTCAGCTGATTCTACTGACCCAGGCAGGCGTTATTTAAAAATTCTGACACTTATTTCAAACTGCAACTAAATGTTTACAAAGAACGCTGCATCTGAGAAAGCAGAGGGGTATATTGACAAGAAAATGCATGCTAATTTTACCCCACCAAATTCTAAGAAACAAAAGGACAAGATAAAGAAACTGAAACTGAACCAGAGGATACACATGTGCTGTGTGTGATGAGCCAATCTTAGAATGGTCAGAAACTAGTGATGGGCAGGAGGCTATATGTGGCCGCTGAGCAAAAACCCAACTAGTTTGCATTTTTATCAAACTTCTTTTAATAACTTCTTTGTTATCTAGAGACAGAAACCAACGGGCTTTCAAAGTTTCAGCCTTATCTGGTGAATAGTTGTGGAGTTATAGTGATAGACAGCAGGAAGTGCAAAACAATCGATTTGTAGAGACTATATGGGAAAAAAATTACAGGCACTTGTTTAATCAATCATAACTCTCGAAGGAAACAAGCTATAGAGATGGGACTTGGCTCATTATTTTCACAATGAATTAGGGTATGGTTTTTGCCCTACATACTCCCATGCATTTAAGCAAAAAAGGCTGTTTAAACTTAGAAATGGCGACGTTTACATAATATTTACCACAACATAAACGAATGCCCATAACTCACATTTGCTTCATGGCACTGAAACAAAACAAAATACACTAGTGCACAGAGATAGGGATTGTTCCATCAGTAAGTCAGTTTTTTTGGCAAACATTCACGTGTCTTCATAATTTGTGAGACAAATTTCTGTTTATTTGGAATCCACCCGGACTTCGAAATATGCACTCTTTAAAATACTTTGAAATTCAGATTTTGCTTCTTGTGCGAAATTTTCTGCTTTGAACATAACCTGCTATACGGTAGCTGTCAATGCAATTTCTAAACCACAAGTTATTCCCATAAGCAGTTTACCCTGTAGGCATAACAACAAGTTTACCTTTTTTAATGCAAATAATTGTCCATAGCTCCATGGTTGTTAATCGGATTTTGTATTGCATTAAAAATCTAGCTCAAATTTGGTACGTAAGTGGGGTACTAAAGGTGGAAGTCATTTGCAGTACAAAATGATTCCAATTTGAGAGGTATATGGAGCAGGGGGTCTGGAGGGCACATCCCCCCAAAAACTAAGCTATTTCATATGTGTCAGGACTAAAACGTTTTGATGTAGAGTGGTTTTATGCACAAATAGCTATCTAATCTAAATCATACCACTTTCTAAGTGGACTACATTGACCAAGAATTGTATAGGAATTGATAGTCATGAGTATAGTCCAACTAGCTATATTAACCTAAAGAGTGGCATACATTTTTTCATACTCAGCAACTATGGAGGATTGTCAATGAGCACATACCCTGTGTGAAACGTCTGTGCATTTTCCTCTACTTTGTAGTGAGTGGGACATTACAGATAATTGTCAGTATCTTTTTTCAATTTACTGCGTGGCAGATTCCATGCTTTACAATACTGATGGATGGTATGGCAAATTTAATGGCTAATAGTAGTGCAGGCCATGCTCCCATGTAGGTGAGGTAGTCAGCTGTAACAAGTTTTAATATAGTTCCACTTGGTTACGCCTTCCATGTTTCCATGCTTTCCTGACACTCCACATGTGTACTTTCAGTTAGTTCAAAAATTAGAAGCACAAATAATAATGATATTTGGTGAGTCTGCAAATATCCACCAAATCACCAAATTTGGTTCCATGCCAATTTCTGCTTATATGGTGCCCTATGATTGTATTGTTTAATTTATTATTCTCACTCAGACTGCAAGTACTTGCTTACAATTTAAATACCAGTATTCACTTATGAATTAAATGCCAGTTCAGTTGTTGAGGCAGCCTGCAAACAAACCTAGCTAGCTATTTTATTTGTTTTAATTAAGTATTTTGATAAAATTTTCAATTCAAACCTAAAATGAATGGTTTAACTAGGATATGATATATTTTCTCAACAGGAATTGATACAAAATGCTGACGATGCTGGTGCTACTGAAATCAAGTTCATGATTGATCCTCGACATCACAAAATTGAATCCACTGATGAATTATGGCTACCTGGTCTGAAAAAATTTCAGGGTCCAGCTTTGCTGTCTTGGAATGATGCTGAATTTAGTGATGAGGACTGGGGATCTATTTCAAAGATACATCAAAGTTTGAAGGACAAAGATCCCATGAAAGTGGGACGATTTGGGTTAGGATTTATATCTGTGTACCACATTACTGGTAAGTGTTGAGTAACATCTGTTTGTGTAATTTTTGTGTTCTTTATATTTCAATCAAGTGAAATTTACCTCAAAATTTTGTACGTTTACGGTACATACATAAAATATGGCTGTGATCCAATTGCAGCTGAATGTCCTTCATATTTAAGGATTCTGACCTAGTTTACCTTTCATTCCCAGGGTTTAACTAACATATCCTCCTAATTTTTTACTTTGATGTGGGGCTTCAGTGGGGATAGAAGTTTACTTCTTTGATATTACTGATAGAAAATCTTAAACTTGTTTTTAAAGCTTCACATAAATTATGGTTTTTATATAGTTGTTTTATTTACAGATTTACCATTCATCCTTAGTGGTGACACAGTTGCAGTACTTGATCCACATCAAGTGAATATTGATGTTCGAAATGAATATGGTTCTCTTAAAACTGGTCACTGGTTAGAATTGGAAGACTTTAGAAAATACTTGGGAAGTGTACGCTGTTTTAAGGGTCTGTTTGGATATTCACCAGAAAAAGACCAATATTCAGGAACGATATTTCGTTTCCCATTTCGGAACTGTGAATCTAAATCAGAAATTTCTTCTTCACAGTATGACCCTGAAATGGTCATTAAAAATCTGTACAAATCCCTAGTTGAAGAGAGCCCTTTTTTGCTATTGTTCTTAAAGAACATCACAAGCATTGGTTTGTATAGATTTAATACAAACACAAATCAAGAGGAGCTTATGTATCGAGTGTATGTTGATTATAGCAGTGTCTCTTCTGTACAGGAGGGTAAGAATAAGTGCAAGCAAAGTGCTAATCATTGGGAAAGTTGCAGTAACATTTTCTGCCATATAAATTCAATACCCATTACAATTGAGAACCACTTTATGGACTCTGTACCTGGGGAAGGTAGATACAACTGGCTTGTGGTGAATTGCATTGCAGGACAAAATTGCAATGAACTGCAGTCACTTTCAAACAACCTGATGGTCATTCCATGGGTAGGAGTAGCAGCACAATTGCCATCACTTCTTCATGTAGCGGGTTACTCAACAACTTTTAGCAGTGGAAATCTTGATGTTCGTGATAGAAATATTGCTGAGTTGTTTGATCAGCTTTCTAGCTATAAGGAACATATTCCTTGGGAATTTGATAAACCACCTGATATCCCTGGTCATGCTTTTTGCTTTCTTCCCTTGCCTTCTAAAATTGGCTTGCCTGTTTGCATTCATGGCTACTTTTCAGTTGCTGACAATCGTCGCAGTATAAAGTGGCCATCACATGATGAACAAGGGGAAGAAGCACAGTTTAACAAAGCACTTGTTGATGACCTGATTACTCCACTGTATGCAATTCTGTTAGCATGCAGGAGTACTCTAATTGAGTACACAAATTTCCCTGTTTTGTATAAAAATTCACACGAGTTGTTAGACCCTTACTGTTTGTGGCCTCTGTTATTACAAAGTTCAGGTGGTCACTCCATGTGGTTTACTCTTGTTGAGCAAGTTATCACATTGTTAGTGAATAATGACTTAAAGGTAGCATGGACTGCTGCTAGTGGAGGTCAAAGAATAAGTCTTTTATCTGCTCTGTATTTACCAGGGACCTTCTCTGATGTTGAATCTGATGTTTCAGAGGTTGTTGTTGAAACTTTAATTGCTCTTAATCAACCACTTGTAATTCTTCCAATAGCAGTCACACAAGTTATTAGAAATATTCAACCATTAAGAGCCAAACTTCAGTCCAGAGAGATTTCTCCTAGTGTGGTTCGAAACTGCTTAAGGAATGCTGCTATCAGTCAGGTGCAAAGTATTGTAGTTGATAAAGTAAAATGCTCCTCACTACTTGCTTATGTACTGAGTGATGTGTCATCAACAAACTGTCATGAACTGTTAAATATTTCATTGTTGCCAGTGGAAAAGGCTGGAGCTTTACCAAAGCCATTTTCTCAACAAGATTGCATCTGCATGCTTGCTGATAAGAAATGTGTTTCTTTTCTCCAGGAAATCACAGACCAGTTGTTGTGGAATGAACTTCCTTTAGATGTATTAAAACAGTTGAAGGTAGTGATTGGGTTAAACCTGTATCAGTTGAAAATGGCAGATGCTAAAGTAGTTTGTTCTGAACTTATTCCAATGTCCATGAGAAAATGGACCAATTCCAATGGTGAAATGATACAGTGGAGACCAAAAAATGCACACCCCCATCCTCCTCTTCAGTGGCTATCTAATCTTTGGGAATGGCTCAATTTTGAATTATCTAAAGATGTTGGCCTAGACGATATTATGAACTTTCCAATATTTCCTAAAGAAAACTTAGATTCTTCATCTTTTCCATCAATTATAACCTTAATTCCTCTATCTTATAATAAGAATTGCTTTTTGTTGTCAAAAAATGGGTTAGTTCCTCAGTTCCTTCTTGATTTTGTTGAGAGGATAGGATTTACAGTGGTACATGAAACACAGTTTGTTTTCATGCATTCACGAATCAAAAGTCAATTTAATCCAATATCTCCTGAGTCAATTATTACAACATTGGGAAACTCTACCAACATAAGGAACATTGCAAGATATGTTGAGCAATTCAGTAGCAAGGGACAATTTCTGGAATATATTTCTGAGGTGAACAAGCCTAGTCTGTCCACAGAAGAAGTGTATGCTGTAAGACAGTTACCACTATTCAAACCTGTTGGTGATGACCAACAATTTGTATCCCTAAACAGCACAGAATGGATATTACTTACTGAAGGGGTACAACTTCCATCATTGTTGCAATACCCACCAAATATCATTCACTATAGATCATTAGCAGAGTATAGGCTGTTAAAACTTCTAGGATGCCCTCAGCCTACCTATACAGACCTATGTATCAGTCATATAATTCCGTTTGCTTTAAACTGTTCTAGTAGCAATGTGAACAATACCAATGTCCTTATGAAATGGATTTTATGCTTGCAAATGGATGAGATAATATCAAATCATTTGTGTTTTGTGAATTTGTTCCCAGAGGAATATCCAACCAGCTAGCTAAGCCATCTGAATTGTATGACCCAGAAGATCCAAAGTTTCAGTATCTGTTTGACCCACAAGAAAACTGTATACCGTCTTCTGAATATAAAGAGTGTTTTTTCAGACTCAGAAAACTAGGCTTGCAGACATGGGACACTATCTCTTCTGATACTACTCGTTTGTCGCAGTTTATATTTGAGCGAGCTTCAACTGTGACTGGTTTATTCATGAATAAAGTAGGAAACAACATTGATTGTGCTCATAATAGGTCAATAGCAATTATTCGTTTACTAAACGAAATTCCTAATCTGAACAAATCACTGTTAACAAAACTAGAACATGTTCCATTTTTACTTCCTAGCGCTAGGCCTTTAGGCTATCCTACGCAATTGAAATGGTATGGAGAAGGGAAAAGTGTAGCTTATTCTCCAAGAGACATATATCCAGCCCGTCATCAGTTGCTGGTTGGTAGTATTGGGATAGTTTTGGATGAACGGAATGTCCAAATAGAGTGCCGATGTTTAGACAGTTTATTGAAGCAATTGTGTGTGTCAGATTTGCTGTTACAACTGACCACCTTAGCTACAGTTTCCATGCCTTCTCATGAAATCTCAAGAATGGTTTACCTTATATATGATCAACTCAGTAAAGAAGACCAACAAATACTAGAAGATAATCAGAACATGCTTCCCTCTGAATGGATCTGGATTGAAGAAAATTGCAAATTTGTGTCTGCAGAAAAGTGTTCTGTATATCCTATCAATGATTTGGATTTGAGTCCTCATTTTTATACTTTATCACAATTGCCTCAGTTGAAACATTATCATGAAATGTTCCGGTTTTTGGGAGTTCCAAAGGAATTTACAGATAATGATATCAGTAGAGTCTTTCGTGATATTGCAAATTTTTGTCAGAGTGGAGGTGGTCTTAACAACAGCCACCTAAAAGTCATTTTACACATGTTACAGTGGGTACACTGCAATGGTAAGGAAACCATGCAAGTGTTACTTCCCACTGAAAACATGCAACTTCTTTCCCCGGAGGACTGCACATACAATGATCGCTATTGGTGTGATAAACAACCAATGCAAAGCAAATACGCTTTTGTTCATCCAGAAATACCATTAGAAAGAGCCAAATATTTTAATGTAGTTCCTCTAGGTCAGCGGTTAGCTCCATCACGAAGGCTTGGTCTTAAATACAAACAGAAGGGACCACACCAATCAGTGACTAGTCGTCTCAAAGAAGCAATTCAGGATTATGAGTTTGATATTGATGTGTTTAAGGAGCTAATCCAAAATGCTGATGATGCTCGTGCCACTGAAGTGAAATTTGTAATTGACTGGCGACAGCATCCTTGTGATACTCTACTAGAACCAGAAATGAAGCCTTGGCAGGGACCAGCACTAATAGCTTATAACAATGCAGTGTTTACTGCTAATGATTTCAAAAATATTTGTGAATTAGCAGGTGGCTCTAAGAAATCTGACCCAACTAAAATTGGTAGATTTGGAATTGGATTTTGTTCTGTTTATCACCTAACTGATGTACCAAGCTTTATTAGTAGTAACTACTTCACTGTCTTTGATCCTCACACAAGCTATTTGGGCGATAGGGTGAGTGCTGGTGAGCCAGGAATGCAGATAGACTTGACAGAAGATTTCAACGATCTTGATGAGTTCAAGGATCAGTTTGCTCCCTACTGTAAAATGTTTGGCTTTAAAATGGAGGAAGTTTATAATGGTACTTTGTTTAGATTTCCTTTTAGAAATGGCAGCACTGCTGGAAGAAGTAAAATTTCAAATGTGATACATGATCAACAAAGAGTGGAAGAGCTATGCAATTCACTAAAGGAGTCAGCTCCAGAATTGCTTTTGTTTTTACAGCATGTAAAGGAAGTGTCTTTGTATGAGATAGAGGCCAATTCCAGTGTTAAAAATATGAAGCATGTTTTATCAGTGACCAAAACAATTGAATTGAATTCTGTGATTGGACCAAACTTAATAGAGCAATATAGAATGGGACTGAGTAGCTCACAATCCTATGAGAAGAAAATATTTAAAGTTGAAGGTTTCATAGATCAAGAAAGCCAAAAAAATTACTGGATGGTCATTTCCTGTCTGGGGTCTGATAAAAGTAGAACACTAGCTCAGTCAAGTGATAATAAATTGAAAAATCTTTGCCCACTAGCAGAGATTGGAGTGAAACTAAATAAAACTGATTTATTTTATCCCGAAGCATGTAATGGAAAAGTGTTTTGCTTTTTACCATTGCCAGTGGAGTGTAATTTTAAATTTTATTGCAGTGGTTATTTTGATATCAGTAAGGACAGACGCTGGTTAACAAAGGATAATACTGGTCAACTGACAGAATGGAATTCAGCTGTCATTAGTGATGCTTTGTACTATTGTTTTGTAAACATGATTGTTGCTTTAACCACACTAAACTCACTTTCCAACTTAAGTACGTCAGACAAAGAAAAGTTTCTTAAAGTTTATTATTCTCTTTGGCCAAACAAAGCAAGTGACCACAATGAAATTTACAGAATTTTATTCAACGAAGTTAAAACAGAAATTCCTTTAACTAATAAATGTATCCTGTGGTCAGATGTTGATGGAGGTAAATGGCTGTCTCCTAATGATGTGTACACATATGTTCATTCATCTGTGGATCAACCAGAGATTGAACAAGAAATAGTTTCTCTTTTACTCGAGCATGATTATCCAGTTGTAGACATCTCTTGTATTATCTCCACACTAGGAGAATCAATTCAAAATATCTCTTATAAAGACTTTTGTGGTGAAGTGTTGATACCTTTTATTTCTACACTACCTTGTGAAACTAGAGATAGGCAAATAACTGCTCTGCTATTGAATTTGGCAGATACACACTTTGTAGACCATAATGATGAGTGGGCTAAACCACTTCTTATCCAAACTAACTGTATACCGACCAAACCAAATGGATGTTTTAGGAAACCTGGTGATTTGATTAATCCCAAGTCAAGTCTTGCTCGATTGTATGATGATAGTGATGAGCGCTTTCCTACAGATGTATATATGAAAGAAACTAAAATAGTTGATGTTTTAAGAAGATTAGGTATGTCTCATGATGCACTAAATATGGATGATTTGAAAGATAGAGCTTTAAGTGTGAGAAATTTGGGCAGTGAAGAGGCAGCTATACAACGTGCTAAAGAAGTGTTAATGTATATATCCCGTATACCAGTATATTATTACAACACTTCTACTCATGGAAATATTTTGTATGATGCATTATGTGATGTTCCGTTTATTCCTGTGTATAGACATGCAGAAGGATTTTCACTTCCTTGGTACCAATGCTTAAATCTTTTTCAGAGTCCAAAGAATATGTATAGTTCTAAACAGTTAAACTTGGTGTTTACCCAAGCTCCAGTTATTATGCCATTTGAAGGTGATGACAATTCAGCTATGCCTGTAGCTAATAGTTTAATTACATTGAAAATTGCAAGTAAAAAGCCCTCACTTGAGGTTGTACTCAATCACTTTGTTCAGCTGGTGAAACATGCACAGCAGAACTCTTTTAATGATATTGATGTTGAAATGTTAAACAATTGTTGTCCTGCAGTGTACAAGTTTCTTTCAGAAACTCTTACCATCCAAGAACAAGAATTTGATGAATGTGTTAATGTTCTAAAAGACTTGCCATTTATTTGGCAGTATGACCACTTTCTTAGTGTTGATCAGGTTGTATTTAAAAGTGGAATTTCAGATGCATATCCTTATCTGTGTGAATTATCTGATGATAATAAAAAGTATTTAGACTTCTTTGTTAAAATTGGAGTGTTAAAAAGTTTGAACAAAAATAGGATATTAAGTATCCTAAAAGCAGTTAATGAAGCATATAGTCAGGATGCAAAATTAACAGCAGAACATGTACAGTTTGTGTTTAACTTGGCACAAAAGTTAACACAGTTCCTTGAATATCCAAGTGAATGCTGCAATGTCCTTTATCTACCCAATGAAGATGCTCTTATGAAACCAGTGAATAAGTTGGCTTATAGAGAGACTATTGACTTTCCGGACTTGGCTAGCACTAAAATATTAAGCAAACATTTTGAATCAGGTGTTTTTTGGTTACATCGTATTTTCAGTGGGGATTTAGCAAAATCTTTAGGAATACCATCTGCTCTCAATTCTATATTAAATTGCATTTCTATGCAAAATTTCCTTGATGGTACTGATTATGGCCAGCATGAAAATCTTTGTGATCGTCTTAACTCAATACTCAGAAAATATCCCCACGATGAATCAATTTTTAAAGAATTTATTCAAAATGCTGATGATGCTGGTGCTTCAGAAATAGTGTTTATCTTGGACCATCGTAAATTCAATCCCCAAGATGATAAACTCTTTAGCAGAGAACCTGAGTGGAAAAGTCTACACCACTGTCCTTCATTGCTGGTATACAACAATAGGAAAATGTCAGAAGAAGATATAAATGGAATAACTAAACTAGGCAAAGGAAATAAAGGGTTTTCCCCTGAGTTAATTGGACGATTTGGTATTGGGTTTAATGTAGCATATCATGTCACTGACTGTCCAATGTTTGTATCGTACAGTAGTGGAGGAGTACCTGAGAACTTTTGTATCCTTGATCCTGGCAGTCGTTACGCACCAGGCCATCAACAAAGGCCAATACGTGGTAGACGTTTTAAACTTGGTGAAACTGAATTACAGCAGTTTTCAGAGGAATTTAAACCATTTTGTAGTGATGCTTTCGTTCAGATCAGCGAAACGCATGAAAATTGTTTTAATGATATACGTACAGGTTTTTCAAATGGCTGTGTGGTTTTCAGACTGCCATTTACCAGGAGCAGTAATAGCTGTAAAAGCAACTTGAACAGTAGCAAATCTGAAAAAAACAACTTGCTTAAAGGATGCAAAATGAATTCAAGGTATATGCATTGTTTACTTTCAACTCTTGAATGTGCTTTAGAAGATTTGTTACTTTTTCTTAGTAATGTTAAGAACATCTCAGCTTTTCAGATTCATGAAGATGGCACCTGTGGTCATTACTTTACTACATCTGTTTTCTTGTCTGATGAAGATTCTGCTACTTGCAAGGAATATGCCAAACAATTGAAGCAAGAAATCAAAGCTATTGAAATTCTGAACAGTGAAGCAGATGATGAATTCTCTGTTGATGTGGGAAGTGATACACTGCACAATAGTGAAGAAATTTTACTAGACAAGATATCATGGAACTATCAGTTGAATATTGAAACTTTGAAATGCGAAGTAAACAAGAGTTCGCATGATGTTGTTTCTTCCAAGTCTACGTCTGTATGGCTTATTAGCCATTGTTTTGGAGGCAATGATATTCCCTCAGACACTTTAAAAGCTGCTTTATCAAATGGTTTAATGCCAAGAGGAGGTATTGCCATTCGCCTAGAGGGTAGTGTGGAAAGGAGCAGTCCATATCCATATATGTTGTTTAACTCGTTGCCCTTGACAATAAGGTCACATATGCCAGTACATGTTAATGGGAATTTCTGGGTTGATGATTCAAGGAAGCATCTTGAGATTGGTACAAACCAACCTTTATCAAACTGGAATTGTCAATTGACAAAAACAATTATATCAGATGCATATGTCAATGCTTTACTTTGCTGTAAAGAATTTTTGCAAGACAAAGGAACTGAGTGGTATTATAGCAATTTTCCAAGAAAAGGCAACACCCAAGATAGCAAATTACATTCATATGGCTTGGATAAATCAGTATATTACAAAGTTACTGACAAAGAATTATTGGTACTGGAACAAGACAGTCCTACTGTGACATGGCTTCCTGTGGTAGGACAAGATTGTGGACATTTTTTTAGCTTAAATAAGGCACTTTCTTCAGATAAAGTAAATGACGAAGCAAAATTGCATAACCTTTTGATTGAGTTTGGTGTTAACCTATGCAAAGCACCTGGAGTAATTTATGAAGGAATTTCCAGTGCTGCTTCAACCCACAGTGGTAATACATACACTGCCATGATAGATCAAGTATTTTTTATTCAACTTCTCAAATCACTGGACTTGCAGCAGCATGCAAATGTGATTAAAGAAAACATCATTTTATTACTAAAATACTGTTTATCAAGTGAAGAAGGCCTTAGTGCTATAGATGGCACCCCTCTGTTGTTAGCCTGTGATGGCAGTGTACACAATTTGACTCCTACTGTTTATGGAAGTCAGTATAGTCAACTATTACCTCACATGCCAAACAGCTTCATTAATTCTATACTGGAGGAAGATGAATTCATCATTGATGTTCTAACTAAAAGAGGGTTTTATGTACCGATTCCAGGTATTAATTTTGTAAGTGCTAATTCTCAGTTAGAAAACTGCTCAGTTCTTGTAACAATTGAAGATTGTCAGGAGTATCATTCTCAAATTATTGAACATTGGAAATACTTAGACAGATACCTTGCGTCTGTTAAAACAAATAAATACATTTCATGTTTGGAAAAGTTTTATCACAAGCCCATTATACCAGCATCAAATGGAACACTAATACCAGTTTGCAAAGCCAAAATGGTTTTGTTTCCAGAAAACTGTGGTCTTATACAAAACGCAATGAAGCAACTTGGTTTTACAGTATTAGACTTTAGTATACTGTGTAAAGAAACATTCTCTAGATACACATACGCTCTGAGACAGTTGTTAGCTCACTGTCATAATGGAGATGATGTTTTGGATTGTATTAAACTAAATAACCTATCACCAGTTCTGCCCTCAGACTGTGACCTTGCCCAGCTAAGGTCAGATATAAGACAATTCTTTTATGTTATATCTTCAAGTGCTGTATTATTATCTGCAAAGGATCACCTATGTAAGCTACCAATATTTGAGACGATTGCTGCTGAACTGCATGTAATAAATTCACTACAAAACACTTATCTTGTACCAGACAGGGTGCCTGAAGTGGGATTGAAGGAAGTAATAGCCAAATCCTCAGTGCTACTTTTAAGATCATCAATATGTGAGGCTGTGTACCAATCTCTAGGAATTAGACGTTGTGGTGTTGTGCAGTTTTACACAAAGGCTATTATACCACATATACAAGCAATGAATACTGAGGACATAATTTCACACATAAAATATGTGTTTTCATTAAGTCATGATAATCAAATGGAATTGTGTGAAATTTTGAAATGTACTAGAATTGTACATGTTGCTGCTAGCAATGAGTGGTGTTTTGTGTCAGACTTTTATGATCCAGAAGATGAACTGTTTAAAATGTTTTTAAACACAGATGATTTTCCTCCATTGGATTGGCATGATCTTGAAGATATTTTATACCTACTTGGGCTTCGGAAAGATGCATCTTGGGAAGTGTTGCTAAAGATGGCTAAAGATGTGGAACAAGAAATTAATGATCAACTAGACTGTGATGCAGCTCAAGAGCTAACTACATATAAGAAATCATCCACACTCTTGCAATTTATATACAAAAAGTTAGCTGCTCTTCATAGCGGTGATCAAGAGGAACCTTTGGATGTGGCAGCTTTTATATTTTGTAAAGAAATTTCAAAAGTTTTGTTTGTTCCAATTCACAGACATGAAAATACCGTTTCAGATTTTTTCCCCATAGAATATAACAAAAAACGATGGACTAGCTTTAGCAATGCCTGCTTTGCTTCTTACATTGATGTAACATTTTTAGAACGAGATGTAATAGTACAATCATTCAACTTGCACCATCTGCAAGGCTATGCTTCTGCTCTGGGTATTGAGCATCCTCCAACTTGTAAAATTGTCATTGAAAATTTATTTAAACTGTCACATGTAGTAGCACAATCCTCAATTCAGTCATATACTGAGCAACATAAAGTAATAAGAGATTTCCTAAAGACCTCCTTTGGAATGCATTATGCTTTCTTAGAGGAATATGCAACTCTTGATGAATTAAAAATGTTACAAGGAAAAGAATGTCTTTTTGTTGAAAGTGATTACACGTACTCAGTAGTCAGTGGTGACTGTGTAGTAAAGAGCTATCAGGCTAACTCAATGTTTCCATATTTGTGTCAAATTTCTGGGAAACTGACTGAATGCCAGAGAATTATTGATGTTCTTAACATTCGTGATACACCCAGTAGTTCTCAGTATGCAAGAATTTTACATAGTGTTTATTCAAAATTTACTGTCTCCAAAAATAAGCTTATTAGTAACTCATATTATATGGAATTAGCATGCAAAGCAAATGATTGCTTAATAAAATGTTTACGTATCGAAGAAGCAACCAAGTCAATTCCGGATGATTTTAATGCTGCAGAATTGTTCCTGCTTGATAAAGAGCTAGAATTATGTCCTGCTAATCAACTTGCGTATGATGACGTACCTTGGTATATCAAACGACTACAGAAGGTTCAAACATACAGATACATGAAGGTGCCCCCAAGAGATGAAGATGGACGTATTACTTTACCACAATTACTGGGAATAAAGCTACTGAGCAGTTTGGTGGTGGAGGAGCTTGATGATAGTGTGCTGACACATGATAATGTATGTATAAAGGAGCGGATTGCTATTGAAAGGAAACAAAATCATGGCTGTCCATTTGTATGTAGTCTTGTAAGTCTTCTTCCATCATATCAGTTTAAGTTAGGAGTATTAAGAATTATTCATCATCAGAAAAACACCGAACCCTCTGAAGCAGAAACTTCACTTGCTGACAAACTGAGTGACCTGAAATTTTCTTGTTATAATAAAATCAAAACATATCTTAAATATGTAAGCAACGACCTAATTATTGAAGGATCCTCTGATACAGTTTTTTGTGTACTAATAGAACATACAGATAATGGTCTTTTGCTTTGCATATCACCTCACTATGAGGACAAGGATGTTGTAGTTAAAGAAATAGCACAAAACCTTAACAGATATCTGGGTGGAATAATACTGAATGAGTCCCATTTGGAAGCAATGATCAAGTGTCGTCATACTTTAGACATTGAATCAGCTTTAGACAAGTGCAAAGTTAAGCCATATACAGGTGCTACTGGAGCTGTAGTGAAATTGCCATCTGTTGGAGAAGAGATAAAGTCTACCATTTGTGATTTGGTAATAGTTTTAAACTACAATGTTGGAGATAGTGTTAAATATTGGAATGATAATGGTAAGTTGCTCCAGGCTAAGATCATTGAAGTGAATCCAAAACTTGTCACTAACATTTTTACTAAATCCATAACTGTTTGCACTAATGAGGATGATGATAGTGGATACTTTAGGACATCACCAATACTGCTAAGCAAGTACCTTCAGCCTTCATTTAGTGCCAGTTATAACAGTGGTAATAAGATAGATTGTTACGGGTTACTGTTGTACCATTTGGAACATGATCCAGATTTTGACATTGCTCTTATCCTAGAACAGATCATGTCATCATTTCAAGATCTGTCCCAATATCAAGTTAAAGTGATATTTAAACGACTGTTTTTTCATTCTCATTTTTATTTTGTTAAATGTGGCAAAGCACCTGACTTATTCACTGATATTATTCCACAGTATTTTGAAGCATGGACAAATTCAATTGAATCTTTTGCAACAGCAAGTATAGGAAAATGTAATGAACTTGCTGAATTGATGGAACAAATGGGTATACCACTTGGTAGTGGTACTGATTCAGAAGATGCAGATATTGGTGACAATGTACATGAAGTAATCGGAAGATTAGGTAGCAATACAGAATTCTTTGAAAATAGTGCACGTGTTGGTGATGATTATGCTAATTTACAAAGAATACAAGCCACAAATGTACCTAGCAGAAGACCAACTGGTGCAATTTCATTCCACAGTGCACAAAGTTACATCACAACACCCCAGACTGCACAACCACAGGTGACACAACCATTTTACAGTGGATTATCTATTAATGCATTTAGTCAGCATTTGCCCCATTCCATCCCTATTCGCAGTGGCCTTTATAAGACATCAACTGGTGGGTATCGTAGTCGTGCTCTTCCTCAGAGACCAGTTCCTGTCAGTTTGTGGAACCAGGGTGCATCTGCATCAGCTACTAATACACCCCCATCTCCACCCCAAACTAACTTCAAGAAAACTTTTATGTGGCTAAAACAGGCCATTGCAGATCTTAATGCAGCTACACATTATGTTAAGTGTCAACAGCAGATAAATATTGGCTCTGAGGTTATCATCAACAGCAGTAGTGATAATTCTTATCAATTTCCAGCACTGATTTGCTTTTTGAGTCATGAGGTCATAGAAAAATGTCTCAAAGCTACATATCTTGCCACATGTGGCTCCACTTTAACTGATCAAACAGACTTGAGTTTGGTTGAACTTTATGATTACTTGAGTTCCTCAAGATGCTGGCCCTTAACAGATATAAGAGACTTTGTTCACCAAGTTAGTGATCATAACAAGAGGTCTCGCTATCCTAATTTTCAAGTTTCTTCTGAAGCTCCATGTGTTGTTTATACTGAGCTGGATGCCCGACATGCTTTAGCTGCTGCTCAGGAAGTGTTTATTAAGGTCTGTAGTGTTGAATGCTTCAAAGATGAACTACCACCTCAGCCTTCTTTGTTGCCACTTCTACCATCAACAATTTATCTGGGACCTGATGGTAAGTATTTATTATGCTGTGTACTGTTCAGTACTTGATGATTTAAAAATAGTCAGTGTCATTCACTATATAGTCAAGAGTTCTTAATATATATATATATTGAGGAGAGTATCCTACTCTCGTATACCCCTGTAGAAGGGCATATCATGAAGTTATGATGTAATGACAAGATGTTGTGATTTGTTAAGTACAAGCAACTGTAAAACTGCAAGAATCGTTAGCACCATTTCACACTTGTGACACTCAGAATAACCATATTTGCAAATATCCCTAGCAAGTAATGCCTACGAAGTGGTCTTAACCCATGAAGGAATGATTATAGTTCGGTGATAAATGCTGAGAGCTGGAGTTAATTTGGTTACTAGCAACATTGTTAGGCATGCATTCAATTGATATCATGTTCAACTGATGACATCATCAATAAGAAAAACGGGTGAACTCAGAAGTACTACATCATAACTATAACTTCACAATGCGCCCTTCTACAGGGGTATATGAGAGTAGGATACAGTTCTCTCTCTCTATATATATATATATATATATAATGAACTCTTGCTATAATACAGCTTATCCTTGTATTTTTGATTCTTTGGCATGTAAACAGTACACAGATGTATCCAGATTTTTTGTGTGCCAAGACCTAGCTACAAGACCTATATGCCTATAATTATGTAGACCAAGGGTTTACCTTAGTTCACATACTAGCATGCAAAGCATGTCAACTTAGGAGGGTCTGGGGATGTGCCTCCCCAAGAAATTTAGAAAATTAGATTCTGAAGTGTGTTCAGCAGTTTAACGCAATACCATACATTAGTAATTGTATGCCTGACCATTGTATTATGACTGTTCTATTAAGGTATCTCGATCTTGACATTTATAACCAGCATAGTAGAATCCATTACCCTAGGCAAGCCCACAGGACATTTTTGAAAGTTGTGTACCCTCTGAAATTGTGTCTGAGAGTGATTATTGAAAAATTAATATTTGCTTGACTGTTGTATTAGGGTGACTGCTCTATTAGGGTCACCCAATCTTGATGTTTATCCAGGTAGTTAAAGCATTCGTGTAATTGGTTCTTATAAAATATAGCACAATGTTTGTGTTCATAGACAGACAGAACTGTTTTAAGTGGGGCTAAGCCTGCTTTTTGACAAGGGTTACAGCCCCTTCTCCACCACTCCTGCATATACTATACAGTATGAAGTAACTGTATAAAGAGTGCATGTGTAATTTTCCATAATATTTTCACAGCACTACCTGAAGAATGGGAACAGCAGGACACAGATTTAAAATTATTCACATTAGATGATACTGATAATGAAGAGGAGGTCTGGAGAGTAGCCAATCTATTTTTTCAAACTCTGCCTAATGCAGAGATAAGGACAATTGAAAGAATACAGAATCGTGTGTTGTGGAAGAAATATTCCATGAGAGCTAAGAGTATGCAAGAAGATAATGTGCCTTGTAGAGAAAAAACACTTTTTCATGGCACACGGTACACAAACCCTAAAGAGATATATGAGGGTGATGATAGTTTTGACATGCGACTTAGCAACACTGGAATGTGGGGGAGAGGAAACTACTTTGCTGTGAATGCTTCTTACTCTAATGGATATGCTTATCACCAAAGCAACCTAAAGAAACTACTTTTGGCACGGGTGTTAACAGGAATTAGCCATGATTCTCCTCCACAGAGATTTACTAAGCCTCCACTACGCAATGGTACAGCAGGACAAGTCGGAACCGTGCAACGTAGGTACGATTCAGTTTGTGGCCAGTCAGGTGGATCAGAGATTTACATAACTTATGAGAACAATTTGGCATATCCTGCTTACATTATAACTTACACAACCAGTTAGTTATTATTTTGTTGTGTTTGAAATGTCTGTGATAAGGGGTTTGATGAGCGGTGACTTAATTTTATTGTACGGTGTTTGATTTGCATACATTTTTATTATAATTATTATTAAAGATGAAATGGAAGGGATGCATAAAATGCAAAGTGTGTACAAGATATTAACCTATGAAATAGAACACTGAAAACTACAGTGATAACTACAACAGCTCCAAGGCATAGGGGTGTATACCAGGGTAGTAGGTGCAGAGGCTGTAAATGTTTTATCTTAACAAGTGTAATGTAGCTATACTTTCTCAGTGATCTTTTTTGTAATGAATGATGACTTCCAGATCTAAAATTATAAAGATTGCAAGACTGCTTACCTTAGATTGGCAGAGGCGGAGCCAGGGGGGGTTTAAATGGTTCCATGGAACCCCCTTTTGAAATAGCCTTTCTTACTCAAGATACTCTAACAGAGCAGTCACAGTTGTTTTTGAGGAACGGTGTAGTAAGCTATGTATCTATAGCTAGCTATAAATAAGGAAATATAGTCAGTGAGGTCTACATGGTGAGGGGCAGCTATTGTGAATAGGTGATGACCTTTTTTTTTTGGTCTTCAACTTACAGCTAGGTGGTAGCCCCCTTTTTAAAATTCTGGATCCGCCCCTAATTGGTGTTGTAGTTGTGCCATAACTGTACATGTGATTAGAGTTTGACTGCTCAAATCTGTTTGTACATTGTTAAAATGGGAAGGAGGAAATCTGCCACTCAACAAGAACAGTGATTACCTCTCTTAACAACATTGATGCTTCCAAGGCATGTGACTGACCTTTTCCCAGGATTCCTCTTGAAACTCCTCTAGTATTTATTCAATCCTTCAGTGTGCACTGGCTCTTTGCCCGGTGACAGCAAATGTAGTACCAGTGTTTGAATTAGACAAGGCTACTCAGTCCTGGATTTTGCAAATCACGTTCTATTTCTCACCTACTAGATGTTGTTATGGTTGGGTGGAAGCACTGGGACATAGTAGTAGCTGTCAATCTTGTTTTAGACTTTGCAAAAACATTTGACAGTAGTGTTCACTGCTTAAGCTGGAAAGCATTGGCATCACAAGTACTTCATCGCAATGAATAGGGCATCTCTTAACTTCTCATTTTCAGAGAGTAGTTGTCAATGGTCACCCATCCAATTAGCCTCCAGTTTTATCATGAACCACCAAGATCCATTTGGGCCGTTATTCATTTTGCTTGTAAATGATACGTCTGTCATTAAATCTTCATCTGCAAGAAGAATTTTCACTGATGATGTTGGCATTATGCAAAAGTCTCATGGTCAAGTGGCAACTGACTGTAAATCCTCACAAGTGTAATATTACCAATCAGAAAACACCACTAAGTATTACTTGCTGCATTGGACAGCACCTGGGCTTCGAATTCAATAGTTAAGTACCAAGCTTGAGTAGTCTGATCATTGCAGAAAAGTAGCTCACTTAGCTGTGCCATGTTTGATTGCTTAGCTACTACTAAGTCATTAGCCAACAAGGCTTTTGTCAGACCTTGTCTTGAGTATGGCTGCTCTGTATGGTCCCCCTCTCCACACACACAAAGATATAATATTATATTTAATGTACTTAATATATCTGTGCAATGTAGGGCAGCACATTGGATTTAAAATCTTGAAGTAGGTATGATCCTAGTACTTGCAGGTAGACCAAAAGCAGCGACATTGAGCTCTACACTAGAGCATTGTTGTCAGTATTTTGCTATATTGATGTCAGTATACCACTCCAGCTCTCTACACGATTCATCTTTCAAACAGTACTTTTAATTTAATACATGTACTTCCTACGCAATCATGTCCTCTACATTCTACAACCAGAATCTCAACAATAATGCATGCATATAGTTTTGTAAACACGGCTCCTTTCCTCTGGACTGATGAGTGACATGGGATTTTGTCTGTATGATCCTCACCTGTGGCTTTTTGTTGCTGGCACTGCTGGATATAGCTAGTTGATTGTTGTTATTGCATGTCTCTGTGTCCTTTTGTTTGTTTTTGTACGAAATGTTTTGCCTTGTAGCTACTGTCGGTAGACTGATGTATCTACAGGCACTTAGCGGCCTTTCCTGTCATTAGACAACAAACTAGCTATGAATTAAGGACATGGAAAACCTCCATAGTAAGGACAAAGATTTTGGCCCCGAAACATGCTTTCAATACCTCTGAAATTAAGTATTCGTGGCACTAATAAGATAGCGTGCGGTTTACAATTAGCGCTTGTAAAAATATTAGAGAATACTGCGCTAAAATCTCAGCAAATAAAATGGAAGGCTCTTTGGTAAATTTCTCATATACATACAAAGTAGGTAACATGTTAACTGTTCGCAGGACGATTTACTATCTGCTACTGCCGAGTGCGAGTTGGAGAAATTCCTCCATTCTCCTCAGCTCTTACCTGTGCACGACTTCAGAAAAGCACAGAGGTATAAACTTATCGTCGTATGTGCTCATTATTATCCATACATAAGTGACTGGTTGATAATTTTACCATTACAGGTTATGGCCACGTGAGCCTGATACTCTCTCCCTATTCACGGTCACACCTACAGCACCACACACAGACATTGTGGTAACTAGGGATCCACTGACTGGAGCTCACAAGGGATTTGCTGAGGTGTGTTGTAACTTTTAAATATACAGTGCAATGGGATGACTTGAAATTATAAAAGTAGCGATTTCCAACCTACCAATTTTTCACACATATTTTTGCTACTTAAATTATACACCTTCAATAAACGTTTCACAAGCTGCCGTTCCAGTTAATGGTAGCCAATGCTTCGTACTTAGTAATGCACTTTACTGGATTAAAATCCATGTGGTATTTATTGAAATATAGCAAATCAAAGTTTGGGAAATAAAAATCCCCATAGGGAGCCCATACAAATAATTGCATACGTAATTCTAATTGGAAGAATGTGGCACCGGTGATAGCTGAAGTTTCCGAGTGTTTCCGCGTGATTCTGCTGCTGATGAGGACGAAGAAAGACGATTGATGCTGGATTACGATGGAAATATGGCCCTTTTAAAGGTAAATCGCCATCTAGCACTGTTCAGAATTCAGCATTACAATCACCCTGGGCTTCAAGGCTCCCCCTGCGTCGATGCAAGTATAGGTTGAAGGTGAGCAGTTTGTTGTCTTTCACGGAATTGCAAAATAAGGTTCAAGGTTGAGCATATAATCTTTTCAAAAGTGGAGACTGGCATGTGATACCAGCCTTACATGGCTTCACATGTACCTGTTGTTATATTCTGGTGTATTTAGTGCTGTTTTTATCCATTTTATAGCAGCTTCAGTGATTGTAATTTTGATCAGAAACTATTTATATTTTCTCTTTGTAGTATAGTGATGTCATTGTGTTATATAATAATTATTATCCTTAGTGCTTACAATGTGACAAATAAAGCTGAACAGTGTCCAAACAAATCTATTTTAAAAATAATGTTGCTCTTACATTTTGTTATCTGATTGTCATGTTTCCGAAGTATGTGTTAATTGTGACTTGTGATGCCAGTAATTACTATGTTACATAGTATTACTAAGTTTTCTAGTTAGTTATCCCTGAAAATGCATTGGGTACCTGTGTATACTTAGTGTTACACATTACACACAGTTTTCTTTGTGAATCACTTGTTTTATTCATGTAATATTCTGAGTGGTCAGTCTACAAAGAAGTGGTCACTTTTGAGAGGTTTTACCTAGTTCATATGCTGTTCTTCATAAAATAGATATGTAGTGAAAATTTCATGTTGTTATTCCTATCTAGATTTATGACACTTTGAATATTGCGTTTGGTACCATGCAATATACATAAAAAGCATTGAAAATGCTGTACACAAAAATCATCACACTGTCAACTTCTTTTCCTTATATCTTTTGATAGGAACCACTGATTGAGGTGGGGTTTGCACTTAAATGACCCTGAAAAATAGCACAATATTTGTCTTACCAATGAATGTATGGAATGTTAATTATTTAATTTAGTTGGAAATCTCTAGTAAAAGATATAATAGTTTAGACCAAAACCATCTGATTACCTCTTCAGATTTTTGTCAGGAGGTAGAATGTTATTAATGAAGTGAACATGGTCTCAGTTTATGCTGAATTACCTGGATTGCGAGCTAGTGACTCCCCACAGGCTACAATTCTTTTCTCCTCATCACCCCATATTGCCCTGACATTGTCCTTTACAATGAGTCAGTTGCCCTGTTAGAACTGACATGGCCCTTGGACTCAGTTGAACACCTTGAATCTGTAAGGGGAGAAAAGAATACCAAGAATTGTCTGAATTTGATTGCCTGGAACTATCCAATTTTTACAGCACTGTTGAATTAAGTGTTTTAGGCCACGTACATCATCTTTATCTTCTTTTCAAAACTGTGTCAACTTTATTCAGAATGAGGTCAATATTAACTAAATCTAGCTGCAGACGTATTTTTGATTTGGCAGCTGGAATATTAGTTTCTTCTTCTAGAAGAATCTTCTTGGCAAGAGATAGCCCAGAATGGTTAGGGAAATGTTAATTGTTGATCTTTATTTTGTATGTAGTTAAGTTTTTAAGTTTTATTATTAACTGTATTTCCTTCCACACTCATTGTGGGGTAATTGGCTACACCCATCTGTGGCTGTGTGTGCCCAAGGACTCATTCACCTTACTTATGTGTGCAATTATTTTGCTCATCACTAATGATGTTGGTTTTCTCTCTTGTAATCGTTTTTGTACTCTCGGGAAATATTCTGTCCCTTGGAAGTGATACGGTAGTACATGTGTCACAGTTTGCGATATAACATTACAGTCCCCTAGGGTTTGTCTTATGTGTACAGTGTTTAACCACACATAGTATACAAGTATGGACATGAAACTAATCAAGTGCACACTTATGTTTCTGCAGAGGGCAGCTCTTCTGTCCTAGTTTCATGCCTGAAAAGGATTGTCTTTGTTATTGCATCAAGTTGATAGGTCTTATACATTGTTTGTAATAGATTTTGCTGGCAAAAGGTACAGACACAGGCTGGTTTCTATGCTTAATTTCTGGTGAGACATTTTTGTGTAAGTATTTCAGAAATTCTTTGAAGAACTACCAATTTTTGCTTGCTCAATATGTTTGATACATTTGTTGTAATGCAAGGTGTGGCCTAGTTTGTTTTCATGATGTTTCTAATTTTAATAACTTGCCCAAACATGCTGTCATAAAATGAGTAAATTGATGCCACATCGCAGTGAGTAACGAGTTCCTCATGAAGATTTCAACACTGTCATTGTCAAAAGAACCTCTACGATGCATAAAGTTGACGTTTGTTTCACAGTGGATGTGAAACTAGAAAAAAGTGGCACATATTAGTTTCATATCCATAGGAGAGTATAACTTATAGTAACAGAATTAGCTATAAACTTCGTAATGCCATATAAAAAAACTTATTCTTTTCTAACATTTTAAATCCGGTCTTTACCTAGGCCTGTAATCAAAATTAAGCTTTACAGTTGGTGCTCAATTGTCACACATGTATAGTGCAAGCATGGAGATCCTTAACATGGTGCGTTAATTGTAGTCAGACCACAGGTAACAGTTAGCTGGAATGTATCTGCATGCACCTATACTGGTCATGCACATGGTTAATGGTAAGTGTCTCATGCTTTAGATGAAGAATTGCTAATACTTAATTGTGTTTCAAAACCAGTTCCTTTGTCCGTAAAACCTTCAGGCTTATAATTAAAACTGGTGTGATTTTTCACAGCAAACAATTGTTTGAATTTTGTGCTACTATTATCTGCTGTCATATTTCTGCTACCTATTTTGAGGTAAAGTGCTGCCATATACTCTCCAATGCTGAATTTGTGTATAAATTATTGGTATTCATTTCTTGCTCTTACATTCGTTTGCAATTAGCGAACTTGTGCCTGTATAGTTATGACAGTACCTAAATCTGATATCTGTGTTGTAGACTACGTTAGTGACACTTTATTTGTTGTTTGTATAGGTGCACATTTCTGGTGGGAACTTGACTGCTAAGAATTCAACATCGATGCAGAGAGCTCCCGGTCCTCCTACACAGAACATCAAAGGAGAATCAACAGATCTGCCATTTTGGCCAGGTATGATATTTTACTGTGAACAGGTTTAGAGTGTTGTTTGATTTAATTTGAATGTTTGCTCTGCAGGTGGTCTTGATGAACCAGATATTGTCAGTAAAGTGGTGAGCAATGAAGAAGACTTTATAGACTTAGAAAACGGTATGATTACCATGGTGAAATATAAATGGAACCTTTTAATGTGGACACTAAAAGTTAGGACACCTGTTATTTATGGTTCCAAAGTATCCCTTAGTACAAAAACTGACATGAAAATCAGGACCATGTTGATTGGTGTCGAGGTGCTGATATTATGAAGGCTTCACTGTACTGTATTTTCAGCACATTAGTACAGTGATATCTCCACCACTTTAACATGACTGATTTGTTATTGTGCGGCTATTTTTGGTCCTATGGGTAATGAGGTTTCATTGTGCAGTACGTATTTTATCATTCTCCTTTTGCTTCTAAGACTTGGAGACAGTTCCACCAGGATTTCAACATGGTGTAGAGTTTGATAAGCCCTCAAAGTCAGAATCAAGTACTGTGAAAGAGGCTGGATCTAAAGGTATTGGAGTATATACACTTTTTGGGATAGAAGTTAGCTGTAGTAATACATGCAGATGTTAATAGAATGTATGTTAAAGTTTAGTGACTAATTTTGGTCTGTAAGTAGACACAAATACTATCATATAACACTGGCCACACAGTACTATGTATGCAATGCCACAGAGATGTACGATTGTATTGTTGTGCTAGGTGTTGGTGGAGGTGGCAATAAGGTGGCCACACTGGCTGACCTGATGGCAGCTGATGTGTTTGAGCTGAGTGGATGGGAAGATGAGGACGAGGAAGGAGATGGGACTGCCCCTGAAGAGACAGACTCTAAAGTGAGTTGGTGTGGTGAAATCTGCTTTAGTCAGTCAGCCTTGGGCTAAAACTTTCTGACAGGTGGCTACAATAAGCAGATTGCTTTGTATCATTGTTAACCTCCATTATCTGAACACCAGTGTACCAGTTCAATCATAATCATAAAAGTGTTCAGTTAATAATAGTAAAAAAAATCACATCAGAAAACATTTCGTGTGAGCCAATATATCCTGTAAAAATACATGTCCTGGGGATTAAGCAATGAATTTCATGAATAAAAGAAGTTCCATTAGAAACTAGACGTACAGTAATGACGGATAGCGGTCACAGACTTTCCACTAAGGGTTACAGTAATGACCATACACAACCTGCCATTCATGCCTGATATATCACTGTGAACATGTACAAGAAGTACAATACTCATTGTAGTACTTTTGTAATTTATGTATATGTTAAAGCATAGCCGCGAGTGCTATTTGAAAAATAAAGCACTTGGCGCTTGGCCTCGATGCTAATAAAGCACTCAGCTTCACCTCGTGCTTTATTAGCATCTTGGCTGCACACCTCATGCTTTATTTTTCATATAGCATGAGCAAGGCTATGCTTTAAATGATTTATGGAACTTTCTAGTCGTGTAGCTTCACTATACACGAGGACTTGTAATTAACACGCGTTGCACGAACTATTAGCAGCCTGAACGCACACAAACTAGTTTAACAAAGTAACTCATGTGTATTTCACCATAGTTTGGCATTGTAGACGTTCATTGCGTATTTTGGCAGGTTTTGCTTGCAATCCACAATCGATTCCATTGTGAGTCACATAGTGAAATATTTCCGTGATATCTCCAGGACTTGTCCGTTTACATTAACAAACGTAACAGCAACATTACCTTCTCCCACCCATCATTGAAGTATTTAGGTATGTCTATAAAAGCAATCTAGTGGTAGAACTCGTATTGGCTGGGGTGATTGATTACTCAGCGCGGCGAGGCTATCAGCCTTCACCGGCTTGGGTGATTAGTCGTACTGGCGTGAGCCCCGCAGGTTATTAGCCTGCACTAGAGCACGTGGGCAACTGTGTTTTATTGCCCACAAAGAGTGCTTTATTGCACCACAAAGAGTGCTTTATTGAACGAATAAAGCACTCTTTGCGGTGCAATAAAGTACTCTTTGTGGTCAATGAAGCTGTTGGCCAGTGTACTTTATGAAATTTAAAGTACACTTTTTCCTTTGATCTCGCCCACGCAAAGTTCTATAAGTAATTTAATTGCATGTGTGCATGTCTATTTACAGCACAAGTGCTGAAGGTCTGTAGGACACCTGGTCCTACAGCCTGTTTAAAGTTACTACATAAAGTGTTTTTGAAAAGGTGAAGAAAGGAGAGAAAAACCATGACTGGGCCATGTCCTCCCCCCACCTCCTTCATTTATACACAGAGTTCCATTCAACTACTCTACACCTTATGACAAAATACTCTAATAGAACAGTTACCTGCACTGTTAGGATATTTAAGGGTTCAAGTAATTATGATTCGGATAATCAAAGTCCTATTGTACTACAAGGGTTAACTGGCAGGACAACACCAAACATCCATCCCTGCTAAGGTGCTTCCAATGCAGCACATTTCCCAAACCTTGTCCTACAAAAGTGTTTATCTGGTTGCTATGGCAGCATCATTCCTATACCAGAGAGGACAGTTTGGTTGAGAAGGTAAGCAAGTTATAGGTAGGGTTTAGACCCCACAGGAAGTGTTGGGTTGCTAAGGTAAACACATTCTTAGACAGCATATAACTAGACTTGCCAGCATCTCTCACTTCATTGTGTTGTTATAAGTGCAAGAAATTTCAGGAATTTGTCTCTGAATTTGCTTCAAGGCCACTAGACTTGAGGATGTCAGAAGAAGTTACTCCATTTTCTTCAGCTGCACCTGCTCTACCAGTCATGGCTACAAGTTCAGCTGCCATGTTGTTATGCCAGTCTCTATCAGCAGAGATAATTCAGCTGATTGCTGGAGCTGTGGCACTGATTTTTCAATCCTCCCCAACAGCTACAAACCCTTTGCAGTGCAGTTCTTCGGCTGCAGTAGGAGACCCAGGGCCATCATCAAGACCATCCAATATAAGCTCAGCCAATGAAGGTAAGCCCTGTAATATAATCTAGTTACCAGTCTATAGTGTTCCAATTTGCAAGTCTCGACAACTAGGAGTGGTTTGTATACTTATACATCAGTTAGGCAATTAGTTCCACCAGCATGGACTTGATCATTGGAGCAAACAAGAATGCTAAATTATTGGCCACCAGCTTTCTCTATCATAGCAAACCCAGTACATGTGGCTAACATTTTGATGGGTCAGCACTCATGGCAAGAGGTTGCACCTAGTGCTGCTCTTATCACGTGCGAGATTACAATAACATTTGATTGTACTTGCTTATTTTACTAGCACAATGGACACCTGAAAGCATCAGGTATAATACTAATAACTATCACTGATTTACCTGTGAAAACACTTTACGAGGAAAAGATCGATATGCTCTAATAGAACAGTAAATAACTCTAATAGAACATTTTATTAGAACATTTGTGTTTTTGTAAGCACCATTGCATTTCAGTGACTTCTCTCTTTGTGAATCTTGATTGGCTACTTCATCATAAACATGAACCATAGACACTTGTACAAGAATGCCATGAAATGCACTATATATGGTGTTACTAATAAATGTGTGCACTATGAAGTAGCTACTTTAAGGTACTTGCAGATACTTCCCAGCTGAGTACTTGGTATTTGGAGTATCGGTAATAAGTGGAATCGGTACAGCTCTAGTCACACCAGAGGTGGATGCTCGATTAAGTGTTATGTCACAGAAGCTGGTAGACTTCAAGTGCCAGCTCCAAACAGACAGGGCTGTAACAGACTTTTATCTGGGTAGGTTCTTTTAGAACAAAAGGTGGACCTTTTGTATGGTAGCTATGATGTATGATTACATCAAGGTGTGCAAAGGACACTAAGGGGGAGTCTGGGTCATGCTCCCACCCACCCACCCCCAGGAAATTTTTTGAAAATAGATACTAAAAGAATGGGTTTGGTGGCATTTCAGTCAATAAAAACACAATCTTTAGGCAGCAAATTCAAGCTCAAGACCAGCTATATGGATGGTGTAGTTACATACAGTTTTAAAAGAGAATGTAGATGTGACTGTTCTATTAGAGTGGTTGACTGCTCTATTATAGAGGATCTCAATTTTGCATTGTAAGCAATGAATAAGCTACTCGGAGCACTTAATTTAGCTGATATTGCTACTTATTAGTGGTAATCAGTAAACTGTGGCTAATGGACTGAAACTTTGGACTTGTATACTAAAATTGTAGACCTTTGTCCCAAGATGGCAGTTCTCCAGAACCCCCTGGCTACAGGCCTGAAACAGCAGAGGCTATTTGACATTTAGCTTTCAGCAGTATAGGCTGGCATTCATCAGCCTTGGACAAAGGCAACAGAACCAGTCTGTTAAACCTCATTGTTAAGCGACTTTCCTAGCAAAGCAAAAGTTGAGAACAACTCTCACTGTCAGTCAATAATCTCAATAGTCATCGACCTCTAAATGGCTTAATACTATACTCACAGGACCCACAGGTCCACTGGACCAAAAGACAGCAACTTCTGTGTTTGTATTCCTTTTGCTAGAGTACCTCTGGCATCCTGGCTGTCAATGCCTATTGATCCACTGTTGGTACCATCCATTCCCTCATTGCCATCTCCCCTCAGTAGTGCTGGCACATCTGATGTCGTACCCAGTACCCCAGCACCCTCAGTGGTCATGGCAGAAGGAATTCCTCCTAGGCTGGTGAAAAAAATCAGATGATGAGAATTTGTGAACCCACTCTCATTATTTGAAGAGGATGCTACCCATCCAGCTGAATTAACAGTCAATGCCACCGGACAGTAGATACTATCTGATTCAGGACAGAGAAAGAAAAAAAGTCCCATAACAGATATATTGTCATGGATCCAGGCCTTTTCCAGGTTCATGGAGGTGTTACTTTCTGAAAAACAATACTACCAAAGAGGAAGCGACAGGGTTAGCAGCCCACCTACACCTAATTCTACAGCTAACAGTATGACATCCACACTGGTAGTAGTCTGGTACCAACCTGCCCTATCTATGTTACACACAACAATCAGTTATGCTGATGTCATGATCTTTGCAACTTTATAGCGTATGTTTGCAAAATTCAACCAGTACAACCAAAGGTTTACTAGCATAAAATATACTTTGTTAGCATTGTTGCATACAATAAATAAGTACTTACTATAACACTATAGCTAGAGATAGCTGAGTCAATAACAAACCACATTGTTCAGTATTTTTGTAGACAAATCTTCCTTACTAAAAAGTGGAAAAACGAAACAAGTTTAGACCTTGAAAACTTGAAGTGGATGATTATCAACACCACAACACAGTAGAGGGACTGCCAGCCATATACAAAAATGAAAACCATACAATACAACACTAATTATAATCACAAGAGCATGTACAAGGTGAGTTTCAAGATATCATTGGTAAACAATGGAGGACTGCCACCATATGCAAAAAGAAAACTGCCAATGCAATAATAACACAAGGAGAGCATGTACAGGGTGTAGATCAATAGTTATTCCAGTTTACAATGTACATCGACACCACAGAAAAAAAGCATAAAATTTCTTGAGGTAGACTTACCCTAAGGCTTGCGGTAAAGGATAAGGTGTGAATCCACTCAGGGATATACTCTCCTGCCTATTGAGGAAAACCACGCTATAATTCTGTATCTCCTGTGTGAATACATGAACAAGTATTGTGGAACTTCTGTAGAGCAGTGACTTATTGGCCTGTTATTTCACTACGAAATAAAATACCTTATCTCCTCTATTGTGGGTAAAGAATGTACAGAGCCAGCCAGACATGATGGGACTAAATTTTGGCTTGGTATAGATTTTTCTATTGAGCCTAATGTCAAGAGGTTTCACTGCTGTACTTATATACTAGTAAATTTTAGAAGCACATGTTTCTTTCATCAGAGTTGCCATGTTAAAGTTGAGGAGATTTCAGGGACAAGAGACTAGTACATGTACCACGAACATTGAACAACATCTGCTTTAAATCATTGACTAGTGTAACTTGTTCTTCTCATCAAAAAGGGACATAACCTGTCTATTCCTTCTAAGCATTTCACATTGCATTCTGAATTCTGTGATGCTGCTAGGTATATCATACAATCTTGAGACTTGGAATCTCCAGCTGTTGTCTCCTGTGTAAAGCTGTCACTGCTGTTGTCACCGCGATTTGACAATTTTTCTCATGAACACTGCAAAAAAGAAAGAATAGTATACATTGTACGTATTGCATTTGTACAGGTTCCACATGTATGCATGTTGTATGTGGCTCATATAGTGTGAGTTGAGTGGCAGGTATTACCTTGACACTTATTCAGTATAAATAGAAACTAATTGTGTTGACTGTAGTTTGCATTTCCATGTATATCAATACTGTTGTCCCTGAATGGAGACATGGAAGATGTAACCAACCATAAAACGGGACAACGAGAAGTTATAATTCTCTTGTAAGTTTTCTTACAGCTGAATTGCTGATACTGTCACAGGTTCTTTGCTTGTTCAAGATAGCAAGTAGTGTATTTTGTTTATCAGAGTTAAATGCATGTTGATTGACATACCTAATTGTTGCAGCTGCTGCATGTATTTCACTGCCTTGCTACAGAATAAAAAATGAGCGTAGATTTCATCAGGTACTGGGCACACACAAAGCAAAGCAAAAGGCCTCCGGCAGCCACCCCACAAGGAGGCAACAGCAAAAAACAAGGGCTACACCATATACAATTCCTGTTGTGTGTTTAAAGTGGAAGGATACTGTGATTGCCAACCATGTTAGTTTGCCCACAAGTGCTACCATTGTGGAAGATAACACCAGAGAAAAGACTGCAATTCCCCAGCAGGAAAGTAACAGCCTCACTAAAAGGCACCAGACTGTTTAACTTTATGCTACTCATGATAAAATAGTTCATTTGCTCTCCTTTTCAATAACACGATAGTATAACAAGTAAATTACATATCACTTAGTTGTAAGCCTTTGAAGTGTTTGCTCTTGGGTGTTTCTCCCCCTATCAAAGTGATATAGGTCTATATAGCAGCCCAGCCTGTAATATTCCACACCTTTAATAGCATTCACTTATAAAGCGCCAGCATTTCCCCCTTAGGTTGTGATCACTGCTTGGTCCTTTCACTGTGCAGGCTTGCAGCTGAATCCGTCTTGCTTCAAAAGTGGGATGGTGAATGATTGCTGCTACCATAGACCTACCAGCTCTGAGTGATCACCAAGGGGGAGCACCTTGTGTGCTAGTAGTCACTCTCCTTTAGTGTTGAGGAGCTGGAAGAAGCTGCTAACACACCTCCCAGATGGAATATATATGTTAATTACATTTTATTTATTTATTATTTATTATTATTACTGTGTCAACTTCGCAAGCGAAGACTTTACACAAGGGGGGGAGATTTATGCAATTACAATTGATTAATTTGATTCTTAAATTGTTCAATAGAGGTAATTTCTTTGATGTAATTAGGTAAGTTATTCCAGATATTACAAGCATTAGGTCCGAACAAGTGCTGATAAGTGTCTGTTCTTGCAAACGGAACTAAAATATTATTCGCGTATTGCAAAAGGCCATCCCAGTGCTTGACCTTAGAGATAGACACAGTGGCACTGCAGCTCAGACTACCCCGTCATGTTTAAAGAGCTTTTATGGGCTGCATCGAAAAGTGTTACATTTTGAAGAAATCCATTCGCAAGAAAGACCTTCAGAGCTTGTTGGGAATACTACAAAAATGATCTGCCTAGACAGACCTTTCCTCCACAGATTGTTCTCCATACAAGAAATTGGAAGCAGCCCATCTCACAATATTCACTTAAATGCTCCAGATCTTTTGTCGTAGTTCCTATGGTTGACAATCTGCAGATGTGTCAGTGTTTTCTGGTGTATCAGGGTCATGGGATTGTGGAGCTTACAGAACCCTACACTAGTGTGGTGTCAGAGACTCCAGCCACTCTCCATCACTATCAAGGAATTGATACCAGTTGTTTTTCTGTCACCATATGGGAAAAGTTCTGCATATGGGAAAAGTTCTGGTCAGGCGAAGTAGTACTGTTCAGAGTGGACAACCTAGTAGTGGTAGAAGCAATCAACTTACCTAAGACACACCTGATTTGTTTATTGGTCTTTTTTGTACTGCAGCCCATCACAATTTCTGGTCCACTTAGCTGGTGAGAAGACAATAAACTTGCTGATGCTTTATCTAGAAACAACATGTCTTCTTTCTTTTCACAGGCTCCCCAAGCACTGTCTCATTCCCTCAATAATTCCTCCCCCACTAATCACCCTGGTGACACAGAACCTCACCTGGAAATCCATCAGCTGGATAAAGCTGTTCGAGGATACTTTGGCTCTCTCTACTCACAAGACCTATGCTGCAGCTGAACATTGCTATCTCACCTTTTGTAATAGTTTCAACCTCAATCCTCTCCCAGCCAATGAGAACACACTCTGTTACCTTGTAACATGACTCAGTCAACAGGGCTTGGCACATAACTCCATAAGTACCTACATTTCTGGTGTTCAGCAACTACAGATCTCTCATAGACCAGGCGATCCTCAAGTGGGCCAGATGCCATGTCTTAGGCAAGTACTAAAAGGTGTCAAAGTTAAACGGGAAAGTACTCCATGCTCGGCTGCCGATAACTCCAGTTATCCTTCGAAAACTGAAGGGAGTATAGTTTCAATCAAAGCCCTCTTTTAATGCCACAATGTTATGGGCAACTTCATCAGTGACATTTTTCTCTTTCTGCTGCTCAGGTGAGATTACATTCAGTTCAACATATGACCCCAGAACACACTTGTCCATGAGTCCATGAGTGATCTCTCTTGACAGACAACAATTTTAATCCATCAGTGATATCATTGAATCTGAAACAGTCAAAGACAGGCTAGGGCAGAATAGGTGTCAAAGTCGTCATAGGGAGAACAGGTGATGACATCTGTCTAGTGTCTGCATTGTTAGCATATCTGGCAAGGTGAGGCCCCAACCAGGGGCCTTGTTTATCTGTGACAATGGCTTACCCTTACTTGTGTTGGAAATAAGGTCTGCACTAACTAAGGCTGGCCTCCCAGCTCAGAACTATAGTTTTCAAATAGGAGCTGCCACCATCACAGCATTCAAGCTTCGGCTATACAAACTCTGGGCAGATGGAAAAGTTCGTCCTATCAGCTATATATCAGAACAGCTCTGGCTGCTGTCTCAGCAAGCATTCAGAATCTGACTCACTACTGGCCAGACCTTGAACAAATTTTTCAGTTGCTAATTTACAATCTGTAGGTTGTATATTTGTGTCTGTAGGGATATCATAGAAACTACATGTGTTGCACTAATTGTTAAGGCTATGACTTTATAATTGCTTGAGTAAAACATTCTTGTAGGTAGTGTCCCCTGTAACAGCCTCAGTCATGTTGTTTATGTGGAATATCTGAAAGGGAAGTCAGAGATAAGATGCTGGCATTACCAGCTTTTGTAGCACTATCCCTGTTTATGGTTTCTGTGGTATCATGTGACCTTTTTTAATTGCTCCATCATACAATGACAATTCTACAACAATTTAGACTAATTAACCTGTCATAAGGTATGATGGTCAGTGCAGTAAGCCAATCAGCAAAGTCATGTGACCAAACAGGCCTCCAACCCTATGGCAATAACACCAAACTTCCCATATACCCATCATACTTATAGCTGTTATGGAGACTGATAACCAGTTAATTCAAAAATGTGTAATTTCTGTCAGTCCACTAGTATATTAAAAATAGGAATCCAAGCAATAGAAAGTAGTGAAACAAGAGATGAAGCAATGGTAGCTATTACAGCATAGCTCAGTGGGAAATCCCTACTTTGGCATGGTATAGCAATTATTTTGTGTTCAATGCCAAAGTAGGATTTCCCACCGAGCTATGCTGTAATAGCTACCATTGTTCATCTCTTGTTTCACTACTTTTTATTGCTTGGATTCCTACTTCATTTTTAAAATTTATAATTTTTAATATACTAGTTTGCTTAGTTTTTTGTTTAGGCATACAGCTAGCTATAAACATGTGACTGTTCTATTAGGGTGACTGCTGTATTAGAGTATCTTGTGTCAGCCTGCAAAGATGTGCACTTGCCCAAAAGGGGGCGTGGTTTCAATTAATTATAGCATATCTCGAGCCAGCCTTCCAAATTGAAAGTTTGTGGTCACTGAAATACAGCTAGTGTAAAAGGGGTGTGTCATTGTGGTTTTAATTGATAGATCGATAATGCGTAGAATGAAGAATGGGCATGATCTTGTGACCTATCATCTATGCCTCCGTACATTAGCCGTAGTCTAAGCGCCTTAAATAATCTTGTGGCGTCTATTATGCTGCTTAAAGAAAGTGTTGATACTGATAATTAACGCCTTGATATGGTTTCGTTGGATGAAGGAAAAGACAAGCAGCCTGATTGAAGATAAAAGAAAAGACAAGGCGCAGAGGGCACACATTCATCGGAGCCCCGAAAGGCATATCCCACTGGTGAATTTGTTCTTGTGGTGTAAAATGGTGGCCATGCACTGCTTTGTTTGGCCTCTAGGCTTGCGACTGTGGTCAGGCAGTCGGTCTAAAATTCAAGTTATGGCGATTTTTTTAAATTCTGTATCCAGCCACCTGTAAGTGTTTTGTTGTATTTAATGCTGTTTTATGTATTATATGGATTAGTACTATACCGTAAAGGTGATTTTCGTCTTGTAAGATATCTCTAAGATAATTTTTAAAGGCGGAATTTTGGGCGGCACGTAAAAATTTTACCTGGATTCCTACTTAAACAGTATGACTGTACCGTTTGATTATGTTGGGACCATTAGCTCTGCCAATATTGTATAAATTTTAATCCTGATGTGTATTACAACAGGAGGTTGCTGCTGCAGTGGAGAATGATGCTGCACTGAAAGACTTAGAACTGCCAGAAGGACAAGTAACATTACTAAATCAACAATACAATAATTTACTGGTGACATGTGCAGGTTGCTGAAGTTGTTGACAAGCCAAAGGAACAGAAGAAAAGTGCTAAGCAGTGGGCTGTACAGGTTGACCTTACTGATAGCTCGGCTGATGAGTTTCATAACAAGATTCCTAAAGATAAGATGGCACATAAGGTTTGTTTTGTGTGTGTGTACGTGTGTGCATATGTGCTATGCAGTGAGGAACGTGCACAGGCCCACACAGTGATGTATGGTATATTTGTATTTTGTTATTTAGTGGAATTTTGAGTTGGACCCATTCCAGAAAACGGCCATTCTTCATCTTCATAGCCATGACAACGTGTTTGTAGCTGCTCACACTTCAGCTGGCAAGACAGTGATTGCTGAGTATGCTGTTGCTCTCAGTCGAGATCACATGACCAGGTGTGTGCATTGTAACACAACTCTTCATGAGGGCGAAATATTTGACCCATTTTTTTGCCTGATAGATATCCATTCTGTAAGATACTACCTGCAACTTTTACACAGACAATAGGTACTTGTAAACAATCTTTAAACTGCCGACAGACATTTTGTGTAGTTTATGAGTTATTTTATTTAAATAAGGCTATTTTTAGTTTTTACTGCTCTTCTTGTAAAATATTGCACATTTTAGGTGATATTTTTGTATCTTTTTAGGACCATTTACACTTCACCCATTAAAGCACTTAGCAATCAAAAATTCCGTGACTTCCGACTGACATTCGGGGTAAGTAATGTCGGGTTACTAACAGGAGATGTGCAGATCAACAAGGAGGCACCATTCCTCATTATGACTACTGAAATTCTGCGGTGAGTTGTTGTAACTCCTTTGTTGTGAATGCAACAAATCAAATTATTGCTGAATTGAAAATAAAAGCTGGTGTGTGTTCTATTAGAGTAATTCATGACCAGCATTGTGTGTACTGCTGGATTCCATATCTGAATAAATTCAGTCATCCAAGAATTTGTTTTAGGAAAACATCAGTGTCTCTACATTACCATTTTTGAATATCAAGTGTGTGCTGTAAAATTAATGGACCTTGAATTTAGTGAATGTTCTATTAGAGTATTAATATAGTATATCCCACAGGTCAATGCTGTACACTGGGTCTGATATCATTCGTGATGTGGAGTGGGTAGTGTTTGATGAAGTACACTATGTCAATGATGTTGAGGTGAATAATGATGTAACTCGATAGTGTTGATATTGTACTGTGTTTACATATCTATGCCACAAACAGTTTGTTTATACAATGAGTTAAATGGTAAGGGGAGTAATAAATCTTAGCAGATTAATAATTGTGTGTCTCTTAGCAAACACCAAGTAAACA